>NC_092098.1:46193032-46493032 GCF_045679555.1 Salvelinus alpinus | reverse complement strand
AAGAATAATATTTAAACAGAATCGGCAGAATGAATACACCCCTGATCACACGTAAACACAGTTCACTTTCATAGCAGCCACATATCAATTTTCTCATTGTATAATTGTATAATTCCTTCTTGCTTCTACACACTCTCCTCCTCTCACTTTTTCCCTTCGCTTGTGGACAGTGTACAACACAACAGTGACCAGGCAAAAAAAAAAATCCAAGCCAAACCTTCATACCATAACCACTAACTGCTACACACAGATTACATCATTGTCACCATATTCGCTAACGTCATAGTCAACATAGCTACTAGAACTAACGCATTAGTAAACCCGCTACAAGCATGCTGTACAGTAAGCAGTTTAGCGGTTACACTGGCGGGCTCCGGTGGCAATACATTAATAAAACCAAAATCTTACCTTGAGTTGGACGAGTTCCAGTGTTGGATAGCCATAGCCACCTAGCTCACATAGCGTCCCTCTCTTTGAGTAGGCTAAACTAGCTAGCTGCATTCGCTAGCTTAGTAAGTGAAAGTGAAAGTGAAAACATACAACGAAATATCTCTCTCTCTCTTTTCTCTCCTTCATTTTTGAATAAATTAATTTGTTTAAAACTGTTCAGCTATTGTCCTTCTGTCTCTTTGAGTCAACTCCTCACCCCATTTTATGCACTGCAGTGCTAGCTAGCTGTAACTTATGCTTTCAGTACCAGATTAATTCTCTGGTCCTTTGATTGGGTGGAAAACACGTCAGTTCATGCTGCAAGACCTCTGATAGGTTGGTGGACGTCCTCCGGAAGTTGTCATAATTACTGTATAAGTCTATGGATGGGGTGAGAACCATGAGGCTCCAAGTTTTGTATTGAAGTCAATGGAAACTAGCTGTCCTCCGGCTACACCATGGTGCTATCCAAGAGAATGCTGTTGAGGCTATTGTAGACATTCATTGCAAAACAGTGTGTTTTAATCAATTATATGGTGACGTGAATATATTTAATATAGTTCTTTCTTAAAAAGATAACTTTTTTAATGTATAACTATTTTTATTTGTATTAAATTCACTGAGGAGGATGGTCCTCCCCTTCCCCCTCTGAGGAGATTCCAGGTCACAGTTGTAAATGAGAACTTGTTCTCAACTGGCCTACCTGGTTAAATAAATGTGAAATAAAATAAAAAAATAAATTTAAAAATCCACTAAAATGAGCACTAAACTATAATCCTGGTTTGTCATTGCCATGTGGTTTGTTAGTACTGTATTCCCAATTGGACGTTGACTTGATAAGAGGTCAACCAATACATGACAACCAATCTTAAGCATGTTTGTGCCTCCATTACTCTACATACTGTAGAACTCGTTCCAACATGGAAGAAAATTAGCATAATCATCAGAATCGTACAGCATGAAAAAGCTACCGGTACATCAACTAACCTCAAGAGAAGTCAGCAGCTTGTTCTGGCTCTCACCTTGCACCCTTCCCGGGAAACCTTTTTAAGGTGAAACGGTGAAACTGAGCACTTTGTGCACCCCTGGTGCTACATTGAAAATAAGTTATACTCATGACTTTCAGTGGGGAGCTATACAGTTGTCAGAGGACATTAACAGCAATGAAAAGGAGAAAGTCTGCACGGGGCGTCTTTTCCAAATTCCTTGAAGATTAAATGGCAACACTATCAAGGCAGCTACTTTTAAGTCTATATTTCAATAGAATAATAAAGTGATAGCGACGATATCCATTAACAACCAAAACTGCTAGAAAGAGGAATGAAACTCATTTGAATTTGTGCTCAGAGCTTCAGATAGGGGGTGAAATTATTTGGCTTTTCAAATGGCTGCCATGACCTTGGGAAAGGTCATGACCCACACAGAAGTCTGTTTCTGCTTTTGCCAATGTGCCTATTGTCTTTCCAAACAGGCCAATATTACTGTCTATTTCAACACTTTCTAGGTGTCCATAGGACTGGGTAAATATTACATTTGGGTTAGTTCGGTCGCAGCTACATTCAACAGACGGGGTCTTGAAAATTGAGCTGTCACCACTTCAAGTGGCCCATGGCAATGGTCAGTATTAGTATTTTAGTATTTTATTATGATCCCCATTAACTCTTGGTAAAGCACCAGCTAATCTTCCTGGGGTCCACACAAAGAAATAAAACATGACAAAATACAGAACATCAATAGACAAGAACAGCTCAAGGACTGAACTACACACATTTTAAATAAGAACAATGGAAGCTAAAAAGGTCCTACAGACAGTTACACGTGCCTATGAGTTATTTAGGTCCGATAGGGGAGAGCCGTTGTGCTGTGAGATGTTGTTTTATTTGTTTGTTTATTAAGCTAGTTTAGCTGTTTGCTTGAGTAATTTGAGATGGGAGTTCCATGTGATCAGGGCTCTCTATATAATAGAGTTGCCTTGAATTCCTTCTGGATTTGGGGACTGTGAAGAGACCCCTGGTGGCATTTCTGTTGGGGTGGGTACTGTAGGTCTCTCAGAGGTATATGTAAGTTGATTATACAGACAATTTAGCATTTTCAACATTAATATTTCTCTCAAAAGCAAGAATTGATGCAGTCAACCTCTCCTCTACTTTGAGCCAAGAGAGACTGACATGCATACTGTTGACATTAGCCCTCTGTGTATATTAAGGGACAAGTCAGTGATGTGGAATGGAGAGATAACATATGTCACGGCTGTTTGAAGCCAAGTCCTCAGGTCACCTCTTTCATTTTCACTCTGAGCCTGTGACTTCCATGATCCTGGCATTAAATTGAATTCGGTCAAGTTTAGGTCTCAGCCTCACATGTCCAAAGCAAGCACTCTGCCACACAGATTGAGACGGAATGAGAAAGAGAGAGAGAGAGAGAGAGTGAGTGAGGGAGAGAGTTAGAGGGAGAGGGAGAAAGGGGCAGAGGGAGCGAGAGAGCGAGAGAGAGAGAGTTAGAGACACATATTTCCCTCATATTACTCAGACCCACAAAGACTTCGGAAACAAATCCAATTTTGATAAACTCCCATATCTATTGGGTGAAATACCACAGTGTGCAATCATAGCAGCAAGATTTGTGACCAGTGAAGAACTAACACCATTGTAAATACAACCCATATTTATTTATTTTCCCTTTAGTACTTTAACTATTTGCACATCACAACAACACTGTATATGGACATAATATGAACTTGTGTGAGTGTAACATTTACTGTTCACTTTATATTGTTTATTTCACTTTTGTTTATCCATTTCACTTGCTTTGGCAATGTAAACATTTGTTTTCCATGCCAATAAACCCCCTTGGATTTAATTGAAGTGTCACGCCTTGACCTTAGAGATCCTTTTAATTTTCTATTTGGTTAGGTCAGGGTGTGACTAGGGTGAGCAATCTATGTTTTCTATTTCTTTGTTGGCCGGGTATGGTTCCCAATCAGAGGCAGCTGTCTATCGTTGTCTCTGATTGGGGATCATACTTAGGCAGCTTTTTCCCACCTGTAGTTTGTGGGATCTTGTTTTGGTACTCTGCTGTTTAGCCCTATTAAACCTTACGTTTCGTTTTGTATTTGTTGTTTTTTCGGTGTGCATTGAATAAAGTAAGATGTACGCCTACCATGCTGCACCTTGGTCCACTCATTCCAACAACGAGCGTAACATGAAGAGAGACAGAGAGAGAGAGATGCAAATACCCTGCTTGCAGTATACCAGAGAGTAATATGGGGCAGTAAATATGTATTTTACATGACTGGTTTTTATGACTCACTTTAGGAATAAAGGTAATCGAGCACATGTTAGGAGTGTGTAGTCACTCCTGGCCTTAAGTTGAGTCAGGAGTGTGTAGTCACTCCTGGCCTTAAGTTGAGTCAGAGACCTTTGCTGTAAAGATGAAAGAAAAAATGTGTTTGGTTTGATTTTATTTGCACAACCCCATCATATATCACCAAGTGCCAGGCCAGACAACAGTGCTATCCCAGAGCTTGCTTCTGTTTGGCAAATTGACAACACTTGTTGCAGACACAAACTGCTTATGACTACCATGAGCTATGAAAATTAGCTTTGACATTGCCTGCAATAAAGTTTTACGGACAAATTGGCAACTGTTGGCAACTGTTTTGTACCTGTCGATCACAGACATCAGTGATAGCTGGCTAGACCTTATGATGTCATGTCACACTTTCATCCATTAGAAGCTCTGTCATAATCGTTTTCCATTAGTAGACATGAATAGACTTTGGGGGTTACTTGGGTGTAATCAATCAAAACATCAGGCTCTGTTTGGCAGTTGCGTTATTTTTTCATACCAAACTTTCATCAGTGCCTTTGTGTAAACCTCATTACTCCCCAAGTGAATTCCCTTTGTTGAAATACTTTGCCAAAATGACAACACTTATCTGTTCTCTGAACTGAGTGAGAAAGTACTCCATTTCAAACAAATAATACCATCAACTGCTTTTATGTGCTTTTAATTGGCAGCAAAGATCACAGGAGCAGAAGGAGGAAGCATGTCTGATTGTGCAGCTAGGGCAGCTGTCCATTCTAAAGCCCATTGGCGTTTTGCCTGTTGAATAATACAAGGAATCTGTTGAAAGTCTTGAGTCTTGATTTTGCCATTTTGTCATTGTATTGACAATAATCTGTCAAATAAATAAGTCATCCTATTGTCCGTTGTCGTAAATACTAGAAACACTTTACTTGACACCAGCGTCATATCAAGTTATGTCATAACAGGTGACATAACTTGACATAACCTGTCACAATATGGTCACTGTTATGACACATATTTAGAGCTGTTGTGACATATATTGCATTATTTTATGTCTGGTTATGACACCTACGAAAGACTGTCAAAACCACACAAGGCAAAACATTCCATTACACCATAGCCTACGTGTCAACAGTATGTTTATGTAATACACAGTGCCTTTGGAAAGTAGTCAGACCCCTTTGAATTTTTCCACATTTTGTTACTTTACAGCCTTATTCTAAAATGGATTAAATTGTTTTTTACCCCTCATCAATCTACACACAATTCCCCATAATGACAAAGCAAAAACAAGTTTTTAGAAATATCAGCAAAAAGTATATAACAAATAAAAAATGAAATATCACATTTACATAAGTATTCAGACCCTTTACTCAGTACTTTGTTGAAGCACCTTTGGCAGTGATTTCAGCCTTGAGTCTTCTTGTGTATGACGCTACAAGCTTGGCAAACCTGTATTTAAGGAGTTTCTCCTATTCCTCTCTGCAGCTCTGTCATGTTGGATGGGGAGCGTTGCTGCACAGCTATTTTAATTTATCTCCAGAGATGTTTGAACGGGTTCAAGTCCGGGCTCTGGCTGGGCCACTCAAGGACATTCAGAGACTTGTCCTGAAGCCACACCTGTGTTGTCTTGGCTGTGTCCTTAGGGTAATTGTCCTGTTGGAAGGTGAACCTTCGCACCAGTCTGAGGTCCTGAGCGCTCTGGAGCAGGTTTTCATCAAGGATCTCTCTGTACTTTGCTCTGATCATCTTTGCAATTGTTTAAATTGCAATGCCACTTAATATAATGTTTACATACCCTACATTACTCATCTCATATGTATATGTATATACTGTACTCTATATCATCTACTGCATCTTGCCATCTTTATGTAATACATGTATCACTAGCCACTTTAAACTATGCCACTTTATGTTTATATACCCTACATTACTCATCTCATATGTATATACTGTACTCTATACCATCTACTGCATCTTGCCTATGCCGTTCTGTACCATCACTTATTCATATATCTTTATGTACATATTCTTTATCCCTTTACACTTGTGTGTATAAGGGAGTAGTTGTGGAATTGTTAGGTTAGATTACTCGTTGGTTATTACTGCATTGTCGGAACTAGAAGCACAAGCATTTCGCTACACTTGCATTAACATCTGCTAACCATGTGTATGTGACAAATAAAATTTGATTTGATTTGATATATGTCAAAACAGGTGTAAATACATGGGTCATGACAGTGTTATGACCATATTATGACAGGTTATGAGAAGTTATGTCAGCTGTTATGACATATTATGACAAGGTTATGACCGAGTAATAATGTGTTATGACACTGGATGTCAAGTAAAAGTGTTACCTAAAAACAACTATTGTTTAATTGACACAAAATTAAGGCAATAACATATTGAGAATTCAGACTGTGGACGCTACTATACTTTCCTTGTATTATTCAACAGGCAAAAGGCCAATGGGAATTTAGAATTGAGAGTGGTCCTAACTGCACAAACAGACGTGCTTCCTCCTTCCGTTCCCTAGGAGAGTTCTATGGTTCTAAGAGCACAGTGCTTTCCGGATAATAGGCTATTCAGTTTTTCAAATGGGGATTTACCGGTAACTGAATATAGAATGGATTTAATATAGCTGTAATATTCGCTACTGTAGCCATCCCCCATTTCAACCCATGATTCTCTGTTTCATTTCTAGGGAATATGATCTTGCACACAGAATCCAACTCAATTAGAGGGAGTGGCTGACCAAGCACTTCATAATAACAACTTGTAATAAAGCATTTATAATGGATTAATAAATAGTTTATTCATAATTTATTAATCATTACTCATGCCAAATATTTTCAGTCTCCTGAGGGTGAATAGGTTTTGTCGTGCCCTCTTCACGACTGTCTTGGTGTGCTTGTTAGTTTGTTGGACACCAAGGAATTTGAAGCTCTCAACCTGCTCCCCTGCAGCCCTGTCGATGAGAATGGGGGCGTGCTCAGTCATCTTTTTCCTGTAGTCCACAATCATCTCCTTTGTCTTGATCACGTTGAGGGAGAGGTTGTTGTCCTGGCACCACACGGCCAGGTCTCTGACCTCCTCCCTATCGGCTGTCTCGTCGTTGTCGGTGATCAGACGACTGTTGTGTCGTCTGCAGACTTAATGATGGTGTTGGAGTCGTGCCTGGCCGTGCAGTCATGAGTGAACAGGGAGTACAGGAGGGGGCTGTGCACGCACCCCTAAGGGGCCCCTGTGTTGAGGATCAGCGTGGCGGATGTGTTGTTACCTACCCTTACCACCTGGGGGGAGCCCGTCAGGAAGTCCAGGATCCAGTTGCAGAGGGAGGTGTTAAGTCCCTGGGTCCTTAGCTTATTGATGAGCTTTGAGGGCACTATGGTGTTGAACGCTGTGCTGTAGTCAATGAATAGCATTCTCACATAGGTGTTCCTTTTGTCCAGGTGGGAAAGGGCAGTGTGGAGTGCAATAGAGATTGCATCATATGTGGATCTGTTGGGGCAGTAAGCAAATTGGAGTGGGTCTAGGGTTTGATGTGAGCCATGACCAGCCTTTCAAAGCACTTCATAACTACAGATGTGAGTGCTATGGGTCGGTAGTCATTTAGGCAGGTTACCTTAGTGTTCTTGGGCACAGGCACTATGGTGGTCTGCTTAAAACATGTTGGTATTACAGACTCGGACAGGGAGAGGTTGAACTTGCCAGTTGGTCAGTGCATGCTCGCAGTACACGTCCTGGTAATCCATGTAGCCCTGTTGACCTGTTTAAAGGTCTTACTCACATTGTCTGCGGAGAGCGTGATCACACAGTCATCCGGAACAGCTGGTGCTCTCATGCATGTTTCAGTGCCATTTGCATCGAAGCAAGCATAGAAGTAGTTTACTCGTCTGGTAGGCTCGTGTCACTGGGCAGCTCTTGGCTGTGCTTCCCTTTGTAGTCTGTAATGGTTTGCCAGCCCTGCCACATCAACGAGCATCAGAGCCGGTGTAGTACGATTCGATCTTAGTCCTGTATTGACACTTTGCCTGTTTGATGGTTCATCGGAGGGCATAGCGGGATTTCTTATAAGCTTCTGAAAGCGGCAGCTCTACCCTTTAGCTTAGTGCGGATGTTGACTGTAATCCATTGCTTCTGGTTGGGGTATGTACGTAATGCCACTGTGGGGATGACGTCATCGATGCACTTATTGATGAAGCCAATGACTGATGTGGTGTACTCCTCAATGCCATCGGAGGAATCCCGGAACATATTCCAGTCTGTGGCTAGCAAAACAGTCCTGTAGTTTAGCATCTGCTTCATCTGACCACTTTTTATTGATCTAGTCACTGGTGCTTCCTGCTTTAATTTTTTTATTTTATTTTATTTCACCTTTATTTAACCAGGTAGGCTAGTTGAGAACAAGTTCTCATTTGCAACTGCGACCTGGCCAAGATAAAGCATAGCAGTGTGAACAGACAACACAGAGTTACACATGGAGTAAACAATAAACAAGTCAATAACATGGTAGAAAAAAAAGAGAATCTATATACAGTGGGGAGAACAAGTATTTGATACACTGCCGATTTTGCAGGTTTTCCTACTTACAAAGCATGTAGAGGTCTGTAATTTTTATCATAGGTACACTTCAACTATGAGAGACGGAATCTAAAACAAAAATCCAGAAAATCACATTGTATGATTTTTAAGTAATTAATTTGCATTTTATTGCATGACATAAGTATTTGATACATCAGAAAAGCAGAACTTAATATTTGGTACAGAAACCTTTGTTTGCAATTACAGAGATCATACGTTTCCTGTAGTTCTTGACTAGGTTTGCACACACTGCAGCAGGGATTTTGGCCCACTCCTCCCTACAGATCTTCTCCAGATCCTTCAGGTTTCGGGGCTGTCGCTGGGCAAAAAAGCATGCATTTGGTTTTACTAGCGTTTAAGAGCAGTTGGAGGCCACGGAAGGAGTGTTGTATGGCATTGAAGCTCGTTTGGAGGTTAGATAGCACAGTGTCCAAGGAAGGGCCGGAAGTATATAGAATGGTGTCGTCTGCGTAGAGGTGGATCAGGGAATCGCCCGCAGCAAGAGCAACATCATTGATGTATACAGAGAAAAGAGTCGGCCCGAGAATTGAACCCTGTGGTACCCCCATAGAGACTGCCAGAGGACCGGACAACATGCCCTCCGATTTGACACACTGAACTCTGTCTGCAAAGTAGTTGGTGAACCAGGCAAGGCAGTCATTAGAAAAACCGAGGCTACTGAGTCTGCCGATAAGAATATGGTGATTGACAGAGTCGAAAGCCTTGGCCAGGTCGATGAAGACGGCTGCACAGTAATGTCTTTTATCGATGGCGGTTATGATATCGTTTAGTACCTTGAGCGTGGCTGAGGTGCACCCGTGACCGGCTCGGAAACCGGATTGCACAGCGGAGAAGGTACGGTGGGATTCGAGATGGTCAGTGATCTGTTTGTTGACTTGGCTTTCGAAGACCTTAGATAGGCAGGGCAGGATGGATATAGGTCTGTAACAGTTTGGGTCCAGGGTGTCTCCCCCTTTGAAGAGGGGGATGACCGCGGCAGCTTTCCAATCCTTGGGGATCTCAGATGATACGAAGGAGAGGTTGAACAGGCTGGTAATAGGGGGTGCGACAATGGCGGCGGACAGTTTCAGAAATAGGGGGTCCAGATTGTCAAGCCCAGCTGATTTGTATGGGTCCAGGTTTTCCAGCTCTTTCAGAACATCTGCTATCTGGATATGGGTAAAGGAGAAGCTGGGGAGGCTTGGGCGAGTAGCAGCGGGGGGGGCGGGGCTGTTGGCCAAGGTTGGAGTCGCCAGGAGGAAGGCATGGCCAGCCATTGAGAAATGTTTGTTGAAGTTTTCGATTATCACGGACTTATCAGTGGTGACCGTGTTACCTAGCCTCAGTGCAGTGGGCAGCTGGGAGGAGGTGCTCTTGTTTTCCATGGACTTTACAGTATCCCAGAACTTTTTGGAGTTAGAGCTACAGGATGCAAATTTCTGCTTGAAAAAGCTGGCCTTTGCTTTCCTGACTGACTGCGTGTATTGGTTCCTGACTTCCCTGAACAGTTGCATATCGCGGGGGCTCTTCGATGCTATTGCAGTTCGCCACGGGATGTTTTTGTGCTGGTCGAGGGCAGTCAGGTCTGGAGTGAACCAAGGGCTATATCTGTTCTTGGTTCTGCATTTTTTGAACGGAGCATGCTTGTCTAATATGGTGAGGAAGTAACTTTTAAAGAATGACCAGGCATCCTCAACTGACGGGATGAGGTCAATATCCTTCCAGGGTACCCGGGCCAGGTCGATTAGAAAGGCCTGCTCGCAGAAGTGTTTTAGGGAGCGTTTGACGAGGGGTGGTCGTTTGACCGCGGACCCGTGGCGGATACAGGCAATGAGGCAGTGATCGCTGAGATCTTGATTGAAGACAGCAGAGGTGTATTTGGAGGGCAGGTTGGTCAGGATAATGTCTATTAGGGTGCCCATGTTTACGGATTTAGGGTTGTACCTGGTGGGTTCCTTGATGATTTGTGTGAGATTGAGGGCATCAAGCTTGGATTGTAGGACTGCCGGGGTGTTAAGCATATCCCAGTTTAGGTCACCTAACAGAACAAACTCTGAAGCTAGATGGGGAGCGATCAATTCACAGATGGTGTCCAGGGCACAGCTGGGAGCTGAGGGGGGTCGGTAGCAGGCGGCAACAGTGAGAGACTTATTTCTGGAGAGATTAATTTTTAAAATTAGAAGTTCGAACTGTTTGGGCATAGACCTGGAAAGTATGACAGAACTTTGCAGGCTATCTCTGCAGTAGATTGCAACTCCTCCCCCTTTGGCAGTTCTATCTTGACGGAAAGTGTTATAGTTGGGTATGGAAATCCCAGAATTTTTGGTGGCCTTCCTAAGCCAGGATTCGGACACGGCAAGGACATCAGGGTTGGCAGAGTGTGCTAAAGCGGTGAGTAAGGCAAACTTAGGGAGGAGGCTTCTGATGTTGACATGCATGAGGCCAAGGCTTTTTCGATCACAGAAGTCAACAAATGAGGGTGACTGGGGACATGCAGGGCCTGGGTTTACCTCCACATCACCCGAGGAACAGAGGAGTAGTAGGATGAGGGTGCGGCTAAAGGCTATCAAAACTGGTCGCCTAGAGCGTTGGGGACAAAGAATAAAAGGAGCAGATTTATGGGCGTGGTAGAATAGATTCTGGGCATAATGTGCAGACAGGGGTATGGTGGGGCACGGGTACAGCGGAGGCAAGCCCAGGCACTGGGTGATGATAAGAGAGGTTGTATCTCTGGACATGCTGGTCTCAATGGGTGAGGTCACCGCATGTGTGGGGGGTGGGACAAAGGAGGTATCAGAGGTACGGAGAGTGGAACTACGGGGTCCATTGCAAACCAAAACAATGATAATGATAACTAGCCTGAACAACAGTATGCAAGGCATATTGATATTTGAGAGAGACATACAATAAGGCATAAAGTGATTGCAGGTCTTGATTGGGAGAGCTAGCTAAAACAACAGGTAAGATAACAGCAGCAATAACAGGGTGCTAGTCTAACACAGCAACAACAGGTAAAAATGGCGACGACTAGGCAGAGAGGGTCGGATTAACTACACACAGATCCTGAGTTAAAGCACAGAGCCGACAGATAAAACACAAATAAACAGAATGGAGTACCGTGAATTAATGGACAGTCAAGCAGGCATCAGCTATGTAGCCAAGTGATCATAGTGTCCAGGGGGCAGCCGTAGATGGAGCAGGGAGGCCTCCACTAAGCTAGCACGCGGCGTTTAAAGTTAGTAGCCCGGGGGGTGGTCTGCTCAGACGGAGGGGGTCTGCTCAGACGTGGTCGTGTCGACAGAGAATCCAAGCCGGATGGCGATGGCGAAAGAGAGGTTGTGAATTGTAGAATTGTGTTTGCTAACTGGTGCTAG
The DNA here is from genome assembly GCF_045679555.1 of Salvelinus alpinus. Lineage (NCBI taxonomy): Eukaryota > Metazoa > Chordata > Actinopteri > Salmoniformes > Salmonidae > Salvelinus > Salvelinus alpinus. The sequence continues at coordinate 46,481,333 of NC_092098.1, read as the reverse complement.
CTTCGTGGCAGTGGCGCTAGCTGCGCTAGCTGCAAGCTAGCTGTGAGGATCAGAAGTAGTGGCTCAGGGATTACGGCAGGAATCCGGCGTTGTTGTCGAGAGACAGTCCGATGCTGGTAAATTGGTGAGTAATATCCAGGCTAATAACAGGGCTGGTGTCTGTGCAGAAGGTAAAAGCTGCTAGCAGCGGCAAAAAATGGCTAAATTAGCTTGTAGCTGATTTAGACCAGTTGTGATGGATTGGCAGGGCTCTGTGTCGGCAAAAAAAGGTCCAGTCCAATTGGCAAAAGAGGTATTGTAGCCCAAGAATTCGCTGGTAGACCTCTTCGGCTAGCCGGCAGATGGGCCTAGCTCGAGGCTAGCTCAAGGCTAACTGGTGCTTGCTTCGGGACAGAGGTGTTAGCCAGTAGTAGCCACTCGGTTGCAGCTAGCTAGCTGTGATGATACGGTGTAATTGTCCAGAGCTTGCGTCAGGAATCCGGTGATGTGGTAGAGAAAAAGCAGTCCTATATGCTCTGGGTTGATATCGCGCTTGCAGACTGGCAGGTATTGGCCCGAGCTGAAGCTGGCTGTGTCCGAGTTAAGGGTGAAGACCGCAGCAGTGGCTAACTGACTACTAGCTAGTAGCTAGTTATCTGGCTAGCTTCTGATTGGGGTTACGGTTCTAAAGTATAAAAAATAGCAGGTCCGTACCACATTGGGTGAGGCGGAATGTAGGAATGTATATTCAGTTCCTAGATGGAAAGTGAAATTAAAATATATACGAAATGTATACGAAAAATACGAGGACTATTTACACGGGACAAGACAAGACAAACACACGTCCGACTGCTACGCCATCTTGGATCTATATAATTTGAGCTTGTAAGCAGGAATCCGGGGGATAGAACTATAGTCAGATTTGCGAAATGGAGGGCGAGGGAGAGCTTTGTATGCGTCTCTGTGTGTGGAGTAAAGGTGGTCCAAAGTTTTTTTCCCTCTGGTTGGACATTTAACATGCTGATAGAAATTTGGTAAAACTGATTTAAGTTTCCCTGCATTAAAGTCCCCGGCCACTAGGAGTGCCGCTTCTAGGTGAGCGTTTTCCTGGTGGCTTATGGCGGTATATAGATTTTTTTTTAAATTATGGATCCCCATTAGTTCCAGCCAAGGCAGCAGCTACTCTTCCTGGGGTTCAGAAAAAGGAAGGCGGTTATATACAATTTAAAAAATATTACAATGCATTTCACAACAGATTTTACAAATCATTAAGTGTGTAAAGTGTTACCAACAATTACTACTGATATGTGACTGAGGTATAAATGTTACTTCAGTTGTTGTTACTCCAGAATTGTCAAAGACTCCAGTCACCCATGTCATAGACTGTTCTCTCTGCCACCGCACGGCAAGTGGTACCGTAGCGCCAAGTCTAGTTCCAAAAGGCTCCTTAAAACTTCTTGTCAATAGGGGGGCGCTGTTTTCACTTAGGAAAAAATCGTGCCCAATTTAAACGGCCTCGTACTCTGTTCTAGATCATACAATATGCATATTATTATTACTATTGGATGGAAAACACTCTGAAGTTTCTAAAACTGTTTGAATTATATCTGTGAGTAAAACACAACTCATTTGGCAGCAAACTTCCATACAGGAAGTGAAAAATCTGAAAACGAGGCTCTGTTTCAGGGCCTGCCTATTCAACTGGCTTTTATTTATCGATATGTATGCACTTCATACGCCTTCCACTATATGTCAACAGGCAGTGGAAGGTGGAATGGGGTGTCTAGCTTGATCTGAGGCCGAAAAAGAGCTTTTGGAGTGACAGGTCCGGTATTTTCTTTGTCTTCGACGGCACGCGAGGGACCTCGACATTTTCTTCTGAAAAGCGTTCGGTATACACGGCGAATATCTCCGACTCTGATTTTATTTGATACATATGATAATAACATCATAAAGTAGGTTTTTTCAACCGAGTTTTATCAGTTTATTCAACGTTTATTGGGACTTTTGGAGTTTTCCGTTCTTTGCGCCAAGAGAGGATGGGAATGTTAGCAACCTTGGCTAGCATTGTGGCGCGAATTCGACAGAAGAAATGGACATTCTAAAACCAAACAACGATTTATTCTGGAAATAGGACTCCTTGTACAACATTCTGATGGAAGCTCAGCAAAAGTAAGACAACATTTATGATGTTATTTCGTATTTCTGTGTAATATGTTGATGCCTATTCTCCGCCGTGTTGGTGAGCGCTGTCTCACAATAACCCAAGCTGTATGTTGTGGTAAAGTTATTTTTAAAAATCTAACACAGCGGTTGCATTAACAGCTTCTACCCCCAAGCCATAAGATGTTTTATTTTATTTCACCTTTATTTAACTAGGCAAGTCAGTTAAGAACAAATTCTTATTTTCAATGACAGCCTATGAACAGTAGGTTAACTGCATTGTTCAGGGGCAGAACAACTGATTTTAACATTGTCAGCTCGGGGATTCGATCTTGCAACTTTTCGGTTACTTGTCCAACGCTCTAAACACTGCCCTGATTGCTGAACAATTAATCAAATGGCCACCCGAACTATTTACATTCACCCCCCTGTTGTATTCGGCGCATGTGACAAATAAAAGTTGATTTGATTTGCAGGTATAACATCTTACATGTATAACCTTTATATGCTTCCAGTGCTTCAGTCTTTTAAGGCTATTTTCACATTTTGCTTTGTTCGGAACAACTTTTACTGGGCATTTAAAGGCAGTAACTCTTTAAATATAATGGGAATGTTCAACTAAATAATGTATTCAGATACTTGTTGGTAACACTTTATTTGGATAGTCCATCTGTAGATGCTCCAACTGTCACGACCTCCGCCGAAGTCGGCTCCTCTCCTTGTTCGGGCGGCGTTCGGCGGTCGACGTCACCGGCTTTCTAGCCATCGCCGCTCCATTTTTCATGTATCCATTTGTTTTGTCTTGTTCCCTGCACACCTGGTTTTCATTCTCCCAATCAATCCATATGTATTTATTCCTCTGTTCCCCATCATGTCTTTGTGTAAGATTGTTTGTGTTATGTGTATTTTGGAATTGTGGATATTGTTACGCGTATTACTTTTTGTCAATGTTCCGTGTTTGGGCACATTTTATGTTACTTTGTGGTGTCTTTTTGGACCGGAATAAAAAGTGTGCCTGGTCACTACACTCTGCTCTCCTGCACCTGACTTCGCCTCCAATACACACTCCTAACACCAACCCTGTTCCTGGAGAGCTACACTCCTATAGGTTTTTCACTCTAACCCCCTAACCCTTCTAAACCTAACCGTAACCTTAGCAAGCAGTTGCTTATCAACAGATAGTTTGTTGATAGTATGACCATTTCTAGAGCTTCTACATATGGACTATCTGGACTATCCAAATAAAGTGTGACCTATTTGCTTCCTTATCACTATAGACTGCTCTATTGAGTGACTGCAATCCACACTTCGGTTTTGGTAGAAAAGTCACTGGCAAGAAAGGCTAATGTTAGCATTTTCAGACGAATAAACATTACTCAGCATAGAGTGTGTCTGAAATTACACATCACACACTATTACTAGTGTGACTGTTTTTGGATAAAATTGTCAATATATTTTCTTAAATATCATCTGTATTGTGTGCCTATTGTTTAACCATTGATGTTCTAGGGGCCATTTTGAGACCTTAAAGAGCATCAGGTTCTACTGGAATGTCTACCAATGGCATATCCATCTTTTTGTGAGAAATTACACTCGTCGAACATCTCATTCCAAAATCATGAACATTAATATGGAGTTTGTCCCGCTTTGCTGCCATAACAGCCTCCAATCTTTTGGGAAGGCTTTCCACTAGAAGTTGGAACATTGCTGGGGGGACTTGCTTCCATTCAGCCACAAGAGCATTAGTGAGTTCGGGCACTGATGATGGGCTATTAGGCTTGACTCGCAGTCAGCGTTCCAATTCATCCCAAAGGTGTTCAATGGGGTTGAAGTCAGGGCTCTGTGCAGGCCAGTCAAGTTCTTCCACACCGACAAACCATTTCTGTATGGACCTCACTTTGTACACGGGGGAATTGTCATACTGAAATAGGAAAGGGCCTTCCCCAAACTGTTGCCACAAAGTTGGAATTACAGAATCATCTAGAATGTCATTGTATGCTGCAGCGTTAAGATTTCCCTTCACTAAGGGGTCTAGCCCGAACCATGAAAAACAACCCCAGACCATTATTCCTCCTCCACCAAAATGTACAGTTGGCACTATGCATTGGGGCCATTCTACTGCCAATATTTACCTATGGAGATTGCATGGATGTGTGCTTGATTTTATACATCTGTCAGCAATGGGTGTGGCTGAAATAGCCAAATCCACTAATTTGAAGGGGTGTCCACATACTTGTGTAGTTATAAAGTATAAAGAGCCCTCTTTAGATGAGTCCACATAAAAATACTTAACTAATGATTGGTAAAAATGTTTATAAGGTCCTATATTAAACACCTTATGAATGAATAGCAAAAGTTGTTTATAAATGTGTAAATAACTAGTTTACTAACATTAACAGATGTGGGAGTAATGATTAATAAATGATGAATAAACTATTTATTAATCCATTAAATAAATGCTTTATTACAAGGTGTTGATATAAAGTCCTACCCTGTTATTCTCTCGGCTCTCCACTCAACTGGTGGAGGTCAGCCTGCTGTTGTCTTTTTACAAATGTAGATATTAACCTGTGGCATTATTCCATAGTGGGGATTAAACCCAGATTATAAAAACTGAAAATTAACAAGGTTTATGTGGATTTCAGCGTGATGGTGATTTGGTGTCACGTACAAAGGGACAGAGTGTACGACCCTGGCTAAAACCTCTATTACAGTATACCTCCTGCCACTCCCACCCCTCCTCTCCAGGTCATCCACCTCTATGTCCATCTCTCTCCCCTCCATCCCCTCTAACTGGCTCGTCGTGACCTCTTGCCACCTACGGCTGAAACTGTCTGAAACCTTTTGATCTGTGAGAGGCTGGACCATACCCCATTTCATCACAACTCCAGCTGTTCAGTATTAAAGTGCCTTTGGAAAGTATTCAGACCCCTTGACTTTTTTCACATTTTGTTACGTTACAGCCTTTTTCTAAAATGGATTCAATTAACTTTTTTCTTCAGCAATCTACACACAATAATAATGAGAAAGTGAAAACAGGTTTTTAGACATTTTTGCAAATGTATAAAAATAAATAAATACCTTATTTACATAAGTATTAAGCCCCTTTGCTATGAGACAAAAAATGTAGCTCAGGTGCATCCTGGTTCCATTGATCATCCTTGAGATGTATCTACAACTTGATTGAATTTTTAAATGGAAGATTTTGGAACCACCAAGACCCTTCCTAGAGCTGGTCGCTCAGCCAAACTGAGAAATCGGGGGAGAAGGGCCTTGGTCAGGGAGGTGACCAAGAACCTGATGGTCACTCTGAAAGAGCTCCAGAGTTCTTCCGTGGAGATGGGAGAACCTTCCATAAGGACAACCATCTCTGCAGCACTCCACTAATCAGGCCTTTATTGTAGAGAGAACAGACGGAAGCCACTCCTCAGTAGAAGACACATGATAGCCAAAACTTTGCCAAAAGGCACCTAAAGACTCTCAGACCATGAGAAACAAGATTCTCTGGTCTGATGAAACCAAGATTGAACTCTTTGGCCTGAATGCCAAGAGTCACATCCGGAGGAAACTTAGCACCATCCCTATGGTGAAGCATGGTGGTGGCAACATCATGCTGTGGGGATGTTTTTCAGCGGCAGGAACTGGGAGACTAGTCAGGATCGGGCAAAGATGAACGGAGCAAAGTACGCAGAGATTCTTGATGAAAACCTGCTTCTGAGCGCTTAGGACCTCTGACTGCGGTGAAGGTTCACTTTCCAACAGGACAATGACCCTAAGCACACAGCCAAGACAATGCAGGAGTGGCATTGGGACAAGTCTCTGAATGTACTTGAATGGCCCAGCCAGAGTCCGGACTTGAACCCGATCTAACATATCTAAAGAGACCTGCAAAATCCCCATCCAACCTGACAGAGCTTGAGAGGATCTGCAGAGAAGAATGGGAGAAACTCCCCAAATACAGGTGTGCCAGCTTGTAGCGTCATACGCAAGAAGACTCAAGGCTGTAATCACTGCCAAAGGTGCTTCAACTAAGTACTGAGTAGAGGGTCTAAATACTTATGTAAATGTGATATTTCAGTTTTTCATTTTTGAAATACATTTGCAAAAAAAAAATTGTCATTATGGGGTATTGTGTGTAGATTTTAGAATAAAGCTGTAACGTAACAAAATGTGGTAAAAGTCAAGGGGTCTGAATACTTTACCAAGGCACCATATATCCCTCGATGTTGTGTATTAACTCTTACACTGACTGGGGAAAAACACACTCAATCTTTAAGGGTAGATTCTTGGAACTAGAGCAAAGCTTGTTTTAGGACAGTATGTTGATCTTTCAAATACATATGAGCAGGCATGGAATTTATCTGCTGTATATCTTATATGACAGTGTTCTCAACACAGCACAAACCCTCTTCACACACCCTCTATGGATGGACATGCCCACGGGCTAGCTGTCACAACATTACAGGATGATTTAAATTATATATTCAATGTCCTTTGTGGTTTTTCTACCAAGAAAATGTTTCTTGAGGTTTCCAAATTCGTCGCACTTTATAGCTCTGATTGGGACTGATGGGAAAACGACAACTCTGTCTTCATCACAGATGGGCTGGCTTTCACCCACACTGCAAGTGTCAAAATCCATTCTCATCTACTGTATCTGGCCACAGAACTAAACAAATACCACTCAGTGCACTCTGTGAAGTATGCCACATTGTGTGATTTATTGAGAGAGAAAGAGAGAACATTGTATGGAAACTGAAAGCACTCTGTTATACCTTTGTGTGGTATTTGTGAAGAAGATTTCCACGGTTGTTGGGGATGATTTATTTTCTCTGAGTGCTATCAGATGTATGATTTCACCCTACCTCGGAAGCAATGAACCCTCGACATGCAGCACTCTTGGGGCCCGAGGATAACAATTTCTGATGCAGAAATCAATACTCCTTTCTCTAACGGAGGCTCTTCAGTGTTGCAGCACTCATGTGACATCCACCATCCCATTAGTTTGAAATAAAATATTGGCATTGCAATTCGTGTGAAAAGAGCCCACTAAACTACACTAGCTCATTAAATGTCAAACCAGAGAGTGTAGGCACATCCTCTCCTGTCTCTCTCAGTCTCTGAGCGTAATGGTCTTTATAGTGCACAGTACACTGATGTTGCCAATGCATGGTGGTATACACAGCGGTTTTAAGTCTCCTACAGCTACCTATACAGCAGCAGCTTCAGTAGCGATAGAGAGACTCTTCCTTGATTAGCATTCTGCCAACTAAACCAATCAAATATGGTTTTGGCTACTGTGAGGATTAGGTGTTTTAATCGCACAAGAGCCCTATACTACGAATCCGGTTTTCAAGTTTCAAGTTTAAATGTCAAGTGCACAAGTACTGTGAAATACCTACTTGTGTTCTTCTTATTTCTTATTTTTATTACGAAAAAATAAGAAATAAGAAGAACACAAGTAAGTAAGAAGCTATACTGTATATATACAGGCTCAGTTCCAATACCATAAGGTGCAGGGATACTGGGGTGGTAGAAGTATATATGTATTGGGGTAAGCATACTATATACAGGCTCAGTTCCAATACCATAAGGTGCAGAGATACTGGGGTGGTAGAGGTAGATATGTATAGGGGTAAGATGACTAGGCATCTGGATGTATGATAAACAGAGTAGCAGCAGTGTAAATGAAGATTGTACTTGCGTGTGTCACGACTTCAACCGAGGCAGGCTCTCCTTCCCGTTCGGGTGGCGCTCGGCGGTCGTCGTCACCGGCCTACTAGCTGCCACTGACTCTTTTTCCTCCCCCTCCTTATGTGTTTATTTGTATCACCTGGTTTGAGTTAATTGGTAATTAGTGTGGCTTTATTAGTCAGCCAGCCTGTATGCTTCTTTGTGCGGGATTGTTCATCTGTAGCTGTGGATTTCGGGAGTGGAGTGGTGTATTGTATTGTATACTGGGTTTGTCTCCCGTATTAGTAGACAGGTGTTTATGACACCCAGTAAGTCCGTGTTGGACATTTTGGTTTGACGGTTGGGAATTAAAAATCACCGCATTGAAGCTCTGCTGTTCCTGCGTCTGATTTCACACCCCCCGACACCCAGGTCGTTACAGAATCCCGCACCAATCTAATGGAGTCAGCAGGAGCAGCAGCCAACCCTCTCCCATCGATGGAGGAACGGGTTCTCCACCACACCACCGTCCTCCATCGGATCGGATCAGCCATGGACCAAATGATGGAGAGAATGGAGCGATGGGAGAGGAGTGGGCTCCTCTCTCCACCTTCGGCTCCCCCCCCCCCAGGACTCTCCATCCCCCGGCTCCAGCGCGCTCCGTCTTACGCTCCCGAGGGATTATGATGGAACAGCGGCAGGTTGTCAGGGGTTCTTACTCCAACTGGAGCTATACCTGGCCACTGTTCGCCCCACTCCCTCGGGAGCGGAGAGGGTGAGTGTCCTCGTCTCCTGCCTAACGGGTCGTGCTCTGGAGTGGGCCAACGCAGTCTGGAATGGCCCGGACTCCGCGAAGGAGCACTACCCGGAGTTTACCCGTCGTTTTCGTGCCGTGTTTGACCACCCCACAGACGGCCGAGCGGCGGGTGAGAGACTATTTCATCTCAGGCAGGAGAAGAGGAGCGCACAGGATTTCGCGCTGGAGTTCCGGACCTTGGCCGCGGGATCAGGGTGGAACGACAGGGCCCTTATTGACCACTACCGGTGTAGTCTCCGGGAGGACGTCCGCAGGGAGCTAGCGTGTCGGGACATCGCGCTTTCTCTAGATGAGCTTATTGACATGTCCATCCGACTGGATAATCTGCTGGCTGCCCGCGGGCGTTCGGAGAGGGTCCTGTGCGTTCCACCACCCAGCGCCCCGGCTTCCATCCCGATGGAGTTGGGAGGGGCCGCGCCTAGGGGTACCGGAGGAGGAGGCCTCCCCTGCACCAACTGTGGTCGGAGAGGACACACGGTCGACCGGTGCTGGGGGGGTCTGTCTGGGAGTCGAGATGTCAGGCGGAACGCTTCTCGATCACCCCAGGTGAGTCAGCACCAAACTCACTCAGAACCCCCTGTTGGTCACATGTTTGTCTCAATTTTTTTCCTTTATTTTTTTCCCTCTTCCCAGCATAGGGCACTAGTCGATTCAGGTGCAGCTGGGAACTTTATGGATCGCGGACTCGCCCGTAAGTTGGGCGTTCCGCTTGTGCCGATAGATTCTCCCTTTCCCGTTCACTCCCTAGATAGCCGGCCATTAGGGTCAGGGGTGGTCAGGGAGGCCACAGTTCCCCTGGACATGGTGACGCAGGGGAATCATAGGGAACGTATCAGTTTATACATTATTGATTCGCCTGCGTTTCCAGTGGTGCTGGGTATTCCCTGGTTGGCCCGGCACAATCCCAATATTTCGTGGAGACAGGGGGTTCTCCAGGGGTGGTCAGAGGAGTGTTCTGGAAGGTGCCTGGGAGTTTCCATTGGTGCCACGTCGGTGGAGAGTCCAGACCAGGGTTCCACGGTGCGTATTCCCCCCGAGTATGCCGATTTGGCAATCGCTTTCTGTAAAAAGAAAGCGACGAAATTACCACCACATCGACCGGGTAGGGATTGTGCGATAGATCTCCAGGTTAACGCTGCGCTTCCCAAGAGTCACGTGTACCCTTTGTCCCAAGAGGAGACGTTGGCTATGGAGACATATGTCGCGGAGTCTCTGGGACAGGGGTACATTCGGCCCTCCATCTCACCCGTCTCCTCGAGTTTCTTTTTTGTGAAGAAAAAGGAGGGAGGTTTGCGTCCGTGTATTGATTATAGAGGTCTAAATGCCATCACAGTGGGGTTTAGTTACCCACTACCTCTCATCGCTTCGGCGGTGGAATCATTTCACGGAGCGCAGTTATTTACAAAACTGGACCTCAGGAGCGCGTACAGTCTGGTGCGTATTCGGAAAGGAGACGAGTGGAAAACCGCATTTAGTACCACATCGGGCCACTATGAGTACTGCGTCATGCCGTATGGGTTAAAGAATGCTCCAGCCGTTTTCCAATCCTTTGTAGACGACATTCTCAGGGACCTGCACGTGCAGGGGGTAGTTGTGTATATCGATGACATTCTGATCTACTCAACTACTCACGCCGCGCATGTATCTCTGGTGCGCAAAGTGCTTGGCAGACTGCTGGAGCATGACCTATACGTCAAGGCTGAGAAGTGTGTGTTCTCCAAACAAGCCGTCTCCTTCCTGGGTTATCGCATTTCCACCTCGGGGGTGGTGGTGGAGAGTGACCGCATAAAGGCCGTGCGTAATTGGCCGACTCCAACCACGGTGAAGGAGGTGCAGCGGTTTTTGGGTTTTGCCAACTACTACCTGAGATTTATCCGGGGTTTTGGCCAGGTAGCGGCTCCCATTACCTCACTGCTAAGGGGGGGCCCGGTGCGGTTGCGGTGGTCAGCGGCGGCGACGGAGCTTTCAACAGGTTGAAGGCTCTGTTCACAGATGCTCCCGTGTTGGCGCATCCGGATCCCTCTTTGGCATTCATGGTGGAGGTGGACGCGTCCGAGGCTGGGGTGGGTGCCGTGCTATCACAGCGCTCGGGTACGCCACCAAAACTCCGCCCCTGCGCTTTCTTCTCTAGTAAGCTCAGTGCAGCGGAGCGTAACTATGATGTGGGGGATAGGGAGTTGTTAGCGGTGGTCAGGGCTCTGAAGGTGTGGAGACACTGGCTTGAGGGGGCTAAGCACCCCTTTCTCATCTGGACCGACCACCAGAATCTGGAGTATATTCGGGCAGCTCGGAGACTGAACCCGCGTCAGGCAAGGTGGGCCATGTTTTTCACCCGGTTTCGGTTCACGTTGTCCTATAGACCCGGCTCCCAAAACGTAAAGGCTGACGCACTGTCCCGCCTTTACGACACGGAGGATAGGACCACTGAACCCACTCCCATCATCCCCGCCTCGAGGCTGATAGCGCCAGTGGTATGGGAGGTGGACTCGGACATCGAGCGGGCGCTACGGGCGGAACCCGCGCCTCCTCAGTGTCCGGCGGGCCGTAAGTACGTACCGCTTGGTGTTCGGGACCGACTGATTCGGTGGGCTCATGTCCTACCCTCCTCTGGTCACCCTGGGGTGACGAGGACAGTGGGGAGCCTTCGGGGGAGGTATTGGTGGCCTACCTTAGCTCGGGACGTTAGGGTTTATGTCTCCTCCTGTTCGGTATGCGCTCAGAGTAAGGCTCCTAGGCACCTTCCTAGAGGGAAGTTGCAACCCCTCCCCGTTCCACAACGGCCATGGTCTCATCTGTCCGTGGACTTCCTGACCGATCTCCCCCCCTCTCAGGGAAACACTACGGTTCTGGTAATTGTGGATCGGTTTTCTAAGTCCTGCCGTCTCCTCCCGTTGCCCGGTATCCCTACTGCCCTACAGACTGCGGAGGCCTTATTTACTCACGTCTTCCGGCACTACGGGGTGCCGGAGGACATCGTTTCTGATCGGGGCCCCCAGTTCACGTCCCGAGTATGGAGGGCGTTCATGGAGCGTCTGGGGGTCACGGTCAGCTTGACGTCCGGTTTTCACCCCGAGAGTAATGGGCAGGTGGAGAGAGTGAACCAGGAGGTGGGTAGGTTTCTGCGGTCGTATTGCCAGGACCGGCCAGGGGAGTGGGCGAGATACATTCCCTGGGCCGAGATGGCCCAGAACTCACTACGCCACTCCTCTACTAATGTGTCCCCCTTTCAGTGTGTGTTGGGGTACCAGCCGGTCCTGGTACCATGGCATCCGAGCCAGACCGAGGCTCCTGCGGTGGAGGAGTGGGTACAGCGCTCCAAAGAGACCTGGAGGGCCGTCCAGGAGTCCCTCCAACAAGCTACTACTAGGCAGAAGAGGAGCGCTGACTGCCACCGCAGTGAGGCCCCCGTGTTTGTACCGGGGGAAAGGGTCTGGCTCTCGACCCGAAACCTACCCCTCCGCTTGCCCTGCCGGAAGCTGAGGCCGCAGTGTGTAGGGCCCTTCAAAGTCCTGAGGAGAATAAACGAGGTGTGTTATCGATTAAAACTCCCTTCCTATTATCGTATTAACCCCTCGTTTCATGTGTCTCTCCTCAGGCCGGTGGTAGCTGGTCCCCTGCAGGACGGTGAGGTGCCGGAGGTCCCTCCCCCCCCTCTGGACATCGAGGGGTCCCCGGCGTACACGATACGGGCCATTCTGGACTCGAGACGCCGGGTGAGGGGCCTGCAGTACCTCGTGGACTGGGAGGGGTACGGTCCGGAGGAGAGGTGCTGGGTACCGGTGGAGGACATTTTGGATCCAGCTATGTTAAGGGATTTCCATCGCCTCCATCCGGATCGCCCTGCGCCTCGTCCTCCGGGTCGACCTCGAGGCCGGTGTCGGCGCGCTGCGGGAGCCGCGCTTCAGAGGGGGGGTACTGTCACGACTTCAACCGAGGCAGGCTCTCCTTCCCGTTCGGGTGGCGCTCGGCGGTCGTCGTCACCGGCCTACTAGCTGCCACTGACTCTTTTTCCTCCCCCTCCTTATGTGTTTATTTGTATCACCTGGTTTGAGTTAATTGGTAATTAGTGTGGCTTTATTAGTCAGCCAGCCTGTATGCTTCTTTGTGCGGGATTGTTCATCTGTAGCTGTGGATTTCGGGAGTGGAGTGGTGTATTGTATTGTATACTGGGTTTGTCTCCCGTATTAGTAGACAGGTGTTTATGACACCCAGTAAGTCCGTGTTGGACATTTTGGTTTGACGGTTGGGAATTAAAAATCACCGCATTGAAGCTCTGCTGTTCCTGCGTCTGATTTCACCCCCCCCGACACCCAGGTCGTTACAGCGTGTGTTTAAAGTCAGTACAATGTTTGTGAATGTTATGTGTGTGCTGGAGTGACAGTGTGCGTGAGTGTGTCAAGTCCTGTGAAATAAATACAAGGGTCAACTCAGATAGTCCATGTAGCATTTTTTAGCAGTTGTATGGCTTGGGGATAGAACCTGTTCAAGAGCCCGTTGGTGTCAGACTTGATGTACTGTTTCTGCGGTGCTGATGCCATTCCAAGCAGTGATGCAACCAGTCAAGATGTTCTCAATGGTGCAGCTGTAGAACTTTTTGAGGATTTGAGGGCCCATGCCAAACTTTTTTAACCTCCTGAGGGGGAAGAGGTGTTTGAGTTACCGAGGTAACTTTAGTCAACTCTGAGTTCAACTCCCAAGTGGTGCAGCCGTCTAAGGCACTGCATCTCAGTGCTAGAGGCTGTATCACATCTGGCCGTGTTTGGGAGTCCCGTAGGGCGGTGCACAATTGGCCCAGCGTCGTCCGGTGTAGGCCATCATTATAAATAAGAATTTGTTCGTTACTGACTTGCCTAGTTAAATAAATAAAAACTTGGGATAACTGACACCCAGTGTTGTAGTGGTGCCTGGAGAAGTAGGTATACTCTAATTTTGCAAATGTTTTTCCAAATGGCCTGAAGGAAAGGTGCTCTGTGTGGAAAAATGCTGTTTTCCTATTGTTTGAGTTGTCCTATAGTTTTTTTTTTTAAGTTGTCACTCTCTCAAAAAATGTTGTTCTGGAAAAAATTAAATAAAAATATTTTGGGGAGTGTGTAGTTGCCCTTTAATTCAATTACATACCTAGGAAGATACCATTTGGCTAGCAGTGTTTCTGTACTACAATGTAGGCCTACAGTGTGATAGCAGAGTTTGTAAAACAAATTACATCCTGATTGATACAAATCATCATGAAATCATTCTACCAGGTAGTTATACTTTGTCAATATTTAATTGGGAAGGCTTTTTGCAAAAGTCTTTCGAAATCTTAATTCCAACAGTGCATGATGACTGAAATGCACATAGTAAAGATTCAACCAAGACTTAAGTTCGGTATAAAATAGTAAATAGTGACTACTTCTCAGAGAGTTTTGAATTGTCAAGAGGAGTTAAACAAGGTTGTCCACTGTCACTTGTTACGGCCATCGAAATGCTAGCTATTAAAATCAGATCAAATAACAACATTAGAGGATTAGAAATCCAAGGCTTAAAAACAAAGATGTCCATGTATGCCGATTAATCAAGTTTTACATTTGGACCGCAAGGTAGATCCCTGCAATGTCACATTGAAGATAACTTTTATTGACTCTCTGGACTAAAACTTAATTATGATAAGTGTACAATATTAAGTATTGGATCTTTAAAAAATACTACTTTTACATTACCCTGCAGTTTACCTATAAAATGGGCTGACGGTGAAGTAGATATACAGTACTTGGTATACATATCACAAATTATAAAAATGAGCTCTCCACAATGAATTTCAATAGAAAACTTAGACAAGATCCTACAACTATGGTTCGGTAAATACCTGTCTATTTACGGAAAAATTGCCCTGATTAACTCTTTAGTCATATCTCAGTTTACTCACTTATGGCGCTGCCCTACTCCTGATGATTCATTTTTGAAATCATATGAGCAAAAAATATTTAGCTTTATCTGGGATGCTAAACCAGACAAGATAAAGTGTGCCTACTGTATCTATATAATGAAAATGAATTGAGTAGGTTGACATTATTAATTATAAAAGCACTAAACCTCTCTCTAAAAGTTTCACTTATCCAAACGTTTTACTTGAGAGACCTGTATTTATGGGAAAGGGTATTTTGTTTTTAAATGATATTGTAAATTGAAATGGTAGAGTTATGTATTTCATGGAGTTATCAGAATTGCATGGGAAGGTCTGCTCAATCCAAGATTACAACCAATTGATTACAGCATTACCCCAAAAATGGAGGAGGCAGGTGGCAGCAGGAGGAGGTATGGTACTGGTCTGTCTGCCCAATATAAAGGATCAAAACTGTCAGAGGAATAAAATAGCATAAATAGGAAAGTATACCAGTTTCATTGGAGAACCAGGATGTTGACAGCTGTGCCATACAGATTGCAAAATAGATGGAAAGAGATTGTTGATGTACCGATTCCATGGTACAGGGTGTATGAGTTTATATATAAAACGACGCAAGATTCAAGACTTGGTGCTTTTCAGCTATTCTGATTACATAGAATTCTTGCCACCAACAAAATCTTGAATATTTGGGGCATACAAACATTGCAGCTCTGCAGATTTTGTTGTAAGTATACAGAATCAATAGACCATTAGTTTTGGTATTGCCCTCAGGTAGCCTGTTTCTGGTCTCAGGTTCAGGAATGGCTGAAAATGCATAACATGGATCTAAAATTGACCCTAGAAATAGTACTGTTGAGAGATCTAATCTAATCTTGGAGGGCTGGTGGCCTGGCGGTTGGGAGCTTGGGCCAGTGGCCGATGGATCGCTGGTTCGGGTCCCCGTTTTTGACCTTGTGGGAGATCTGTTGATGTCCCCTTGAGCAGGGTGTTGACCCTGGTTGCTTTTGTGTGTCGCTCTGGATGGGAGTCTGTTTGATGACTAATGTGATGTAGTTGTACAATAAAATAAAATAAATGAAATACCTGCCCACTGGGCACACACCAGCATCTAGTTTTGATTTACATTTGGTTGAGTTGTCAACTCAGGTGAAATTAACAACAAATGTCAACATGTCATTGGATTTAGGTTAAAACTTCTTAGGGATAGCCCCCTTTTTTAAATGTTTGCTTAATTTACATACACAAATCTAACTGCTTGTAGCTCAGGCCCTGAAGCAAGGATATGCATTTGAAAGGAAACACTTTGAAGTTTGTGGAAATGTGAATTGAATGTAGGAGAATATAACACAATAGATCTGGTAGAAGAAAATACAAAGAAAAAAACAACCATCTTTGAAATGCAAGAGAAAGGTCATAGTTCTAGCGATCACTCTGGTTGTAATTCCGATAGTGTCCACAAGATGGCAGCAGAGTATGTGCAGAGTTTCAGATGGATAACTTGAAGTATGACTGAACTACAATACTTTTAGTATGAAGTCCCCAGGTACATTTGGGCAAATCGTGAAGGAGTCGGATTCGCATTCATATTCCATTATTCTGCAAGAATATCGTCAAATCTGTATACTTGGACTTTGATTTAGCTTTCCAAGTATTAGTAGCCATATTATAAGTTCATCAATTGCAAAACAACCAGTTTTCATAACTTCATAACTCTGAATATCTGTCACGGGCGTCGTCGTGGAAATGACCGGACCAAGGTGCAGCGTGGTGAGCGTACATTTTCCTTTATTTATGTAAATGTCGCCAACAAAACAAGAAACAAAGAAACGACCGTGAAGCTTACTAGGGCTGTAGTGCCACTAACAAAGATAACTACCCACAAAATACAAAGGAAAAAAGGCTAACTAAGTATGATTCCCAATCAGAGACAACGATAGACAGCTGTCCCTGATTGAGAACCATACCCGGCCAAAACATAGAAACAAACAACATAGAATGCCCATCCCAAATCACACCCTGACCTAACCAAATAGAGAAATAAAATGTCTCTCCAAGGTCAGGGCGTGACAATATCCTAATAATTTTTGTCCAAAATGAAAAGGCATGCTGTCGTACAAGGTTAGTAGCTACATTTTACGACACATACATGGTTTCTGGATACTTCCGTAAAGCCCAGCTCACTGGCTATCTAGCTAGCTTTGTTTGACCCTGATTGGTGCTTATTTGACAAAGATACAGTCGTTCAAGTGATGGCACCCGCGTCATCGGCGTGCCATGAAGGCGTTGCTCTCTGACCAAATATGGTGTCCTATAGGATATATTACACCCCTAATGATATAGTGAAGTCTTGTTACCTTCTAGGATCTCTGAGGAATACATACAGACGTGATTTGACTCATTCAAACAACATTTAGGGTGAGATTGTCACAGATTCCTTTCTTTGCAAATTGAACGAGTGGAAATACAAAATCGATCGTGCATGCTATATGGACCTTTTTAGGATAGGAAAAAGGATTTTATCTAACAAATGACACTTCATGTTATCTCTGGGACCTTTTGGATGATAAATCAGAGCAAGATTTCAGAATGTAAGTACACATTTCAACTTCAGAGGTGAATTTATCAAACCTATCGTGTTGAAAAAAAGTGTTATATTGTTAGGAGCTCTCCTCAAACAATAGCATGGCATTTTTTCGCAGTAATAACTACTGTAAATTGAACAGTGCAGTTATATTAACAAGAATTTAAGCTATCAGCCAATATAAGATACTTACATGTACCGGCATTTGTTGTTTCTCTAAAATCTGCAATCTTGACACAACACGCTGCATGATTTACAACTGTCCAGTTGACGGAACTCCGATCCTTAAAGTTGGGTGAAAAAAATACGAAATGCCCTTACCTTGATGACTTTTTGCAAATCCAATCAGTTTTACATGTTGACCCCAACACACAGATTTTTTGGTTTGAAAAATTGTTGATTCAACCAGTTTTTGTCAATTGGGTGGTTTGCGTACCCATTACTGCCTTAGTTCGTATTTACTGGTAGATACAGTATCATATTGTAAGTTGAAACACATGGGCGGTAAAATGCCAGAAGGACCATATTTTATTAGGTTGGGCGAGATGAAATTGACCCAAAACAATGTTTAATCATTATAAAACAATTATTTTTTATATTACACTGCAGGGATCTATCTTTTTATGACTTTTGCGTAATTTCTCTCTGTCATAGTAATCTATATTGAGCATTTGGCTGAGCATTTTGCTGACCATTGCACAATGCTGGAAATCTGTCCACATCCAAAGAAACTAGTCCCATCATTCTATGACAAACACCGATGGTTTTATATGGAATTCAATATAAGGAAACAGAGAGAAAGGAAAAGAGACTCTGACACAGATGTACTGCCAATTCCTTCATGTATATACAGTGGGGAGAACAAGTATTTGATACACTGCCGATTTTGCAGGTTTTGCTACTTACAAAGCATGTAGAGGTCTGTAATTTTTACCATAGGTACACTTCAACTGTGAGAGACGTAATCTAAAACAAATCCAGAAAATCCCATTGCATGATTTTAAGTAATTAATTTGAGGGATTCTGTGGATTCCCTATTAGATCTGAAAACACCAGCAAGGATAAGAACCCCAAAGTATGCATGTAAATGAGTTTGGTCTTTCTCATTCCATCTCTCTCCAAAAACACATCTTCCCTCCAAATTAGTGCAGTCCAGAATGATTTTCTGGATGGTGTCTGGGATGAACATTTCAAAAGAAGACTTTATGTCCTGCACATAAGTAACCACCATCCGTGTCGGCCCTGGTTGCATCCTCATCACATTGGCAGCCAATTTGGGGTAGCTCATTCCTTGGGCAAGAAGACCATTCAATTTCACAATTTTTTGACATCCATATTTCTCCTCCTGCAGGCTGCTGATGAGCTGGTTGCTGACGGGCTGGTCCTGGGGCTGGCTGCTGACGGGCTGGTCCTTGGGCTGGCTGCTGACGGGCTGGTCCTGGAGCTGGCTGAGGGTCAATCTCATCCTCTCCTTCTAACTCACCTTCAGACTGCGAATTGACAGAGACATGATCGTCATATTTGGAAAATTCTTCATTTTCCAAAGTGGAAGACGCTCCTTCCACAATTTTCTCCTACACAAACACTTTTCCACACTTTTATTACCCTCAAGTCCAGTGGACCCGAACACCACATATGTAATATAAATGTGTAGGGGGGTGCACAGTTCGCACTCAATGAAAATGTGTTATTTTACATGTTCTTCACAGAAAATAAGCGAAGGCCAATGAGTCTCAGGTTGAAAAAAGTATTAATTGTGTCATTTTTCTTTTAGTAAACATTGAAAATGGGTCCCACAAACCTGAACACCCCACAAGGGTTAATGTTATTACCTGTGTTGTTTAGAGCACTCCATTCAGTTAAGATGTGGAGAGAAAATGGCACAATTTCATGTCAGCAAATTCACATGGCTGTGAACAGACGCATCCATTTTGGTAGGTTTATACTGCCCTCTAATGTTGTAACTTTTTATAACTCAAAAGGAAAAACACTACTTCCAATGACAATGTTTTATTGTGGAGGGCTAATTAGATTATAAATAATTAAATCACAAATAATTAAGTGAAACTAGAAAAGGTACATTTTCTGATTAAAGTCACCTTAGATCTATATGGCTAGTAAACAAACACCAGTGAGGAGATTTGATTAAGATGGCCCAGCTTTTTCTGGGGTGTAGATCAGCTTTAATATTGCAGATATGTTTTGGGTTCTATCAATTTAATTGTTTGCATCATTTCTAATTCCCCTTTTTTTTCCCCTTACCACCCCTCCCACGATTAGAGTAAACTAACGGACAACAATACGCCTACTGCTACTTACAGCTATTTTCACTCATTTGTAAGGTACATGTAGTTAAATAATTATACATATATTCCTAATTTCCTCTTCCTTCAAGTGCTGAATTTTCACCCACAGCGACCAATCCACCGTTCATTCTGATCTCCAACACTCCGCTGTTCACAGATTAACCCATCTTTCTTGGTATAATACCATTTTGCTATTTCCTTTTGCAATACATCCCTTTTGCAATACACATATCTACTGATATTGCCCTAAAACGAAATACTTTGCCTATGAGTATAATAATATTTCTCATTGACTGACCGTGGGTTTTTCAGATCCTCTACCAATACAGTTTGCAGGTCCATCTGAACCCTGATATTATGACATAACATCCATTCCTGGACCTGACTCCAAAAGCGAGCCACCGATGGACAGTACCAGAAAAGACGTTCTATCGATTCTGTTTCCTTATGGCAGAGTCTGCACAGGGCTACTTGTTCAATGCACCATATATTGAGTATTTTAAATAATAGCTTAAATCAAAACAAACCAATTGATGTGTCAATTGTTGTTTTATATATGTCAGTTTATAGACCTGATGGCAAGGTAGAGGGACATCAAAGACCTGTTCCCAACTGACTTGAATTTTATGCAGCATTGCTGTCAAATGGTTTGACTTTAAGTGAAACATATACATTTGTCAATTTATTCTAATCATTTTAAGCTGTTTTATGGTTTTTAATGGGTGGCAGACCTCAACTTGCCTTACCTGGTTAAATAAAGGTTAAATAAAAAAATAAAAAAATAAATAAATGTATTATGGCCATTGAAATGCTAGCTATTAAAATTAGATCCAACAAGAACATCAAGGGGTTAGAAATCCAGGGGATAAAAATAAAAATGTCAATGTATGCTGATGACTAGTTTTTTCTTAAGTCCGCGATCTGGATCGCTGCACAGTCTCATTGAAGATCTAGATCACTTTTCTAGCCTCTCTGGACTAAAACCTAATTATGATAAGTGTACCATATTATGTATTGGATTGTTAAAAGACATAGTGTTTACACTACCTTGTAGTTTACCAATAAAATGGGCAGATGGTGAAGTAGACATACTTGGTATTCATATCTCAAAAAACATAAATGAATTTACCACAATTCATTTCAATAGAAAGTTTGCAAAAATAGTTACAATTCTGAAACCATGGAGAGGTTAATACTATTTATGGAAAAATCACATTGGTTAACTCTTTGGTCCTATCACAGTTTACTTACTTACTAATGGCATTGCCTACTCCAGACCACTCGTTTTTTTTAAATCATATGAGCAAAAAATATTTCATTTTATTTGGAATGCTAAGCCAGAGAAAATTAAGCGTGCCTATTAATGTAATGAATATGAGTTTGGGGGGGCTAAAATGATCATACATCTTTAAACCTCTCACTAATAGCTTCACTCATACATGAGTTATACTTAAAACCAAAATGGTTCTCCAGTAGAGTCCTTTGTTCAAAAACAGCTTTTTGCCTTTATACAGAGTACAAATTCTCATTTCCGACTAATTGATAAAGACATTTTGTTTAAAGTATCACCCTTTCTTAAACAAGCTATTCAAAGCAGGTTACAATTTCTGTTTTATCCTCCAGAAAAGAGAGAAGAAATATTACAACAAATATTAAACTCAAATATACTGATTAATAAAACTACATTACTTATGGCTTTTTTTTAAAATGGTATTATATATTTTTTATGATATTGTGAATAGAAACGGTAGAGATATGTTGCATATGCAGCTATCAAAAATATATGGGAATGTCTGCTCAACCAAACTTCTGAACAACTGATTGCAGAATTACCACAAAAAAATGGAGAAGGTCTTCCATATATTAAAGACACAAATTGGCCAAAAAGAATTGGCATAAATTTTTAAATATACCCGTTTAAAACTTCTTATGGCTGCAATCCCGTTAACGGGATCGATATGACAACAGCCAGTGAAAGTGCAGGGCGCCAAATTCAAACAACAGAAATCTCATAAATAAGTATTTCACACCATTTTAAAGATACACTTCTTGTTAATCCCACCACAGTGTCCGGTTTCAAAAAGGCTTTACAGCGAAAGCACCACAAACAGTTTATGTTAGGTCACCGCAAAATCACAGAAAAACACAGAAATTTTTCCAGCCAAAGACAGGAGTCACAAAAAGCAGAAATAGAGATAAAATTAATCACTAACCTTTGATGATTTTCATCAGATGACACTCATACGACTTCATGTTGCACAATACATATATGTTTTGTTCAATAAAGTTCATATTTATATGCAAAAACCTCCGTTTACATTGGCGCCATGTTCAGAAATGCCTCCAAAATATCCAGAGAAATTGCAGAGAGCCACGTCAAATAACATAAATACTTATCATAAACTTTGATGAAAGATACATGTTTTACATAGAATTAAAGATACACTTGTTCTTAATGCAACCGCTGTGTCAGATTTCAAAAAGCTTTACGACAAAAGCACAATATTCAATAATCTGAGAACAGCGTTCAGCCACAAAAGGAAGCCATACAGTTACCCGCCAAATTGTGCAGTCAACAAAACTCATAAATAGCCTTATAAATCTTCACTTACCTTTGCTGATCTTCGTCAGAATGCACTCCCAGGACTCCCACTTCCACAAGAAATGTTTGTTTTGTTCGGTAATGTCCATCATTTATGTCCAAATAGCTATTTTTGTTAGCGTGTTTGGTAAACAAATCCAAAGTCAGGAAGCGTGATCACTAAAAGCAGATGAAATGTCAAAAAGTGCTGTAACAGTCAGTAGAAACATGTCAAATGATGTATTGAATCAATCTTTAGGATGTTTTTAACATAAATCTTCAATAACGTTCCAACCGGAGAATTCCATTGACTTCAGATGTGCGATGGAACAGAGCTCCCTCTCATGTGAACGCGCATGGTCAGAGCATGGTCAGCTCATGGTAGACCTGACTCATTCCTGTCTCCTTCGGCCCCACTTCACAGTAGAGGCATCAGACAAGGTTCTACCGACTGTTGACATCTAGTGGAAGCCGTAGGAAGTGCAAACTGATCCATATCCCACTGTGTATTCGATAGGCGATGAGTTGAAAATCGACCAACCTTAGATTTCCCACTTCCTGTTTGGATTTCTTCTCAGATTTTTGCCTGCCATATGAGTTCTGTTATACTCACAGACATCATTCAAACAGTTTTAGAAACTTCAGAGTGTTTTCTATCCAATACTAATAATACTATGCATATATTAGCAACTGGGTCTGAGGAGCAGGCAGTTTACTCTGGGCACCTCTGGGCACCTTTCATCCAAGCTACTCAATACTGCCCCTGCAGCCATAATAATTTAATTTGAGTACAAAAATTTGACAGCTGCGCCGTACAGGTTGCAAAATAAATGCAAAGAGATTTTCGATGGAACCGATTCCATGGCACATGGTTTATGAATTGATACAAAAACAATCAATCTCAGCTCTGTAGATTTTGCTGCGAAGAGACAGAATCACTAGATCATTTAATCTGATATTGCACCTATGTAGCTTGTTTCTGGTCACAGGTTCAGAAACACTTTTAAAAAATCACAACATTCACTTCAAATTAACCTTACAAATAGCAGTGCTGGGTGATTTGGAAAGCCATAGTCAGTCAATAAATAATATAATAATACAAAGGTTTTCAACTTTGACTCACAATCTGTGGATACTATACGATTAGAAAGGTTCAAAATGTACTGTATGTAAAACATCACAGCACAATTGAAAAATATATGGCACATGGAAACCAAACGAGGGTGGTCTATGGTGATAGTTGGGATGGGCTGAGAGTGGCTGAGGGGTCGTTATTAAGGAGCTTATGTTCAGAAATGTATTATTTTTATGTGATTGGTGTATATAAAAGTACCATATATGTCAAATGTGTATGTAAAATGTATATGTAAAATGTATGTATATGTAGCAGAAAAGCTGTAAAAAGCAAAAAAGATATGTGTCCTCCGAAGAGGATGGGTTAATATATATAATTGTTTTTAAGTGTATGTTGTGTAGTAAGCTGTTAGTACCCCATGTGCCTCACCCTAATAATATGGTCCCTTTCCCCCTCATAACGTAGCCTACTGTTCTGACTTGGTTGTGCAGATGTAGCCTATAGCCTGTTTTAGAGAAATGTCATCATCGAATACTATAAGAGCTTTCATTATCTGCTTATATGCCCCTTTTACTTATCCTATGGTTGTGACATGGTGTACAGGGAGAACACTGTAAGAACGGCCCATGTTCTGAATTCTGTCGCTGTACTGTACATTTCAAAAGTGCTGAACAAATAGTTATATTGACCAGTCTTTCTTAGCTCGCTCATCAATGTATTAATCGAAATGACGTATTTCCTCTTATCCGCTCATCATTCCCTTATGCCATAGATTGTAAAACTCATTTGTAAGTAGAAACCACATTTGTTTAAGCAAGTCAGCCATATTAGCTAGGCTTTTTTTTAAAGGCAGTAAATGAGGCTGAATGAACTGTTTATGCTTGATTGTTTAGTTCGTGGCCCAAACCTGACTCATCACTCTAAAGAAGTGGTCACTCTGACCCTGGCCAATGGTAACCTGACCCATCCCTCAGAACAAGAGGTCACTCTGACCCTGGCCAATGCTGACCTGACCTCTGATCTGGCCAGTCTCCGTATCCCAGACTGTTGTCCCCACTTGCTTCAAGGTGTCCACCACCTGCTGGGTCACTTCCCTAAGAAGAGGGAGCTGGAGGACTGGAGGACTGGATCTACACCAAGTTCAAAGAGATCAACTCCACCAGGGAGAAAATGGCCAAGCTCAAGTGAGTGCTTCTGTCACACACGGCCAGATTAACGTCTGGTTGTGTTGTTGCAATATGGAGCTGCTGAAGTGTGTATGTGACTGTAATGTGCTTGCAGTAAATAGCTTACGTCAGAGAGCAGAATAAGAGCCACTGCGCTGCAGAGATCAGGAGGAAGGAGCAGCAGCTGTCCACCTACGAGGAAAATATGTTCGATGTGTGTGGCAGTCAGAACTTCCAGCAGGATCTAGGCAAGCTGCAGGATGACCTGGAGAAGACCTCCAAGCAGATAGGTCCCACGAGTTGGAATATGAGGTTTCATTTATAGCTTAGGTATTGTAGCTTTCTTTGATGAAATCGATCCACAGGGCCAGTGGAATTCAAACTTTTTCAGCGGGGACCACATTTTTTCCACCAGAATGTCTGGGGACCCATTTGTTTCTCAAGAATTTCTCTCAACCCCACCCCAAATCTAATGGCGCAACCTCAAAATCAGTACATTTTGATTTTAGTAAATACATTTACTCAAAATAATGTTTTTCAAATTATCTTTCTCAAAAACATTTATTGTCCCATGCAATAATCTGCATTCTTTTTTTTTGGTTCCTAAAAAAAACGACCCCAACTTTGCATACCACTGCCTGGGCTGTGCATTACTGATAACCTGTGAGGTGTTTGTTGCTGGCCATGGTGATATTTTTTGTAGAGTGTTTTTAGTCTGATCTGTTTTGAATAATGTCTGAGAAACTATTAACCTTATCTGTGTTTGCCCCTCTGAGTGTGTGCTCAGCCATGCTGGAGGGTGACACGGCCGTGTGCACTCAGAGGGTTTTCCCTGCTGCCCCGTGTGCAAGTGCATCTTCCCAGCGACCAGTAACTGAAGAGGAAGGAGAGGAGGAAGGATGACATGATGGCTCTCAATCCTGTCAGGTCAAAATGGATCAGGAAGTAATTCTGGTGCATTGTGTCAGCAGTGGTGTAAAATACTTAGGGAAAAATACTTTGAAGTACTACTTAAGTAGTTCTTTGGGGTATCTGTACTTTACTATTTATATTTTTGACAACTTTTACTTTTACTCCACTACATTCCAAAATAAAATAATGTACTTTTTACTCCTTACATTTTCCATGACACCCAAAAGTACTCGTTACATTTTGAATGCTTAGCAGGACATGAAAATTGTCTAATTCACCCACGTATCAAGAGAACATCCCTGGTCATCCCTACTGCCTCTGATCTGGTGGACTCACTAACCACAAATGCTTAGTTTGTAAATTATGTCTGAGTGTTGAACTATGCCCCTGGCTATCCGTAAATTAAAAAAACAAGACAATCGTGTCATCTGATTTGCTTAATATTTGACATTTTAAATGATTTATACTTTTACTTTTTATACTTAAGTACATTTAAAACCAAATACTTTTAGACTTTTATTCAAGTAGTATTTTACTGGGTGACTTTCACTTTTACTTGAGTAATTTTTAAAAAAGTTAGAAAATTGGGTACTTTTTCGACCACTATTGTAATAGGTTGCAATTATAGTTTCCTTCCACTAGATGGTAGTGGATGCTCGACTCACAAAGGGAGGACATGCTGCTCAGGCAGCCATTGCACATAACCTGTAAGAGAGGTCCCGCTCTGCTACTTAAAAACCATGTGATGTCATTTTGTATGGCTTGCCGCTGTTTGAGTGGAGCAAAAAGAACTGCTGTTTTTGCTGTCTGCTTCAATTGTTCTGCTTCACTGCTCATAGCCCTTTCTCTTAACCCTCTCTCCATATAAGGCATATTCTACTCTCTTCTCAGTTGATCTACATGAGTAGCAAAACCTGGCCTTGTTCTGTGGTAACCAGTTCATCCACATGAGTAGCTAACCCTGGCCCTGTTCTCTGGTAACCACCAGGCAGTCTATTGCTGAGCTGCAGGAGAAGGAGCTTCCTGAGCTGAGGAACCCGAATACAGAAGGTGAACCGGGACATTGAGAGGCTGAAAGGGGACGTGGAGGAGCAGGAAACCCTGCTGTCCACGCTGATGTCAGAGGAGGACACAGTCAAGACCTGCCTGCAGGACATCTCCCTCGTGGACAGATACCAGGTCAGACCACACAATACAGTACACAACATAACACTGCCAGTGTGCTCTTCTTTCTTCATGTGGAGAAGAAGATAGCCCAGCAGGCTGCCAAGGTAGTGGACCTGAGCCGCACCATCCAGCAGGTCAACCAGGAGAAACAGGAGACCCAGCATCGACTTGCCCAGTACGACCTGCCTGACACTCTGATGTTACACTGGGGCATCCTCAGCTAGACCTGTTGACCAACTGTAAAAGGCGCGACTGGAGGCTGGTCATTCATGTACATATTACATCTATGATGGCATGCTTAATAAAACCTCTTAAGGATCTGCTCCTTTTTTTCAATTTTCTCCTAAAATGACATACCCAAATCGAACTGCCTTTAGCTCAGGACCGGAAGCAAGGATATGCATATTCTTGATACCATTTCAAAGGAAACGCTTTGAAGTTTGTGGAAATGTGAAATTAATGTAGCAGAATATAACACAATAGATCTGGTAAAAGATAATACAAAGAAAAAACCAACCTTTTTTGTATATTATTTGTAACATCATCTTTGAAATGCAAGAGAAAGGCCATAATGTATTATTCCGTCCCCGGTGTATTTCTGATTTTGGCCACTAGATGGCAGCAGTGTATGTGAATAGTTTTAGACTGATCCAATGAACCATTGTATTGCTGTTCCAAATTTTGTATAAAGACTGCCTGATGTCTGTCCCCATCAGGGTGAGAAGTATCTGGTTCTGATGAAGAGGCACAGGTAGCAGAAGCAAGACAGACAGGCAGACAGGCCAGCATCTGGAACATGAAGACAGGCCAGCCCTGCCATGGCCCTTGGCCTCAGCCCAGTGGGATGGGTTGGGGGTCTCGTCTCTCTCCAGTCCCCAGAGGAAGTCAGACCCCCAGCCTAACCTGGGAAAGAGGGCAGATAAGATGAAGCCTTCCCTGGTGACATGGTGTGGAGGAAGCCCCAGCAGTACTGTCAGAGTCAACCAAGCACGAACACATGCCGTAGGTGGGCTTCGACTATGATCAGTTTTGACATTTTTGAAATGCTTACTTTCAGTGGCTGCAAAAGTATTCACCCACCTTGGCATTTTTCCTATTTTGTTGCCTTACAACCTGGAATTAAAATACATTTTGGGGTGGTTTGTATCATTTGATTTACACAACATGCCTACCACTTTGAAGACGTAAAATATGTTTTATTGTGAAACAAACAAGAAATAAGGCAAGAAATAAGATCTTGAGCATGCATAACTATTCACCCCCTCAAAGTCAATACTTTGAAGAGCCACCTTTTGCAGCAATTACAGCTGCAAGTCTCTTGGGGTATGTCACTATAAGCTTGGCACATCTAGCCACTGGGATTTTTGTCCATTCTTCAAGGCAAAACTGCTCCAGCTCCTTCAAGTTGGATGGGTTCCACTGGTGTAGAGCAATCTTTAAGGCATACCACAGATTCTCAATTGGATTGAGGTCTGGGCTTTGACTAAGCCATTCCAAGACATTTAAATGTTTCCCCTTAAACCACTCGAGTGTTGCTTTAGCAGTATGCCCTAGGGTCATTGTCCTGCTGGAAGGTGAACCTCCGTCGCAGTCTCAAATCTCTGGAAGACTGAAACAGGTTTCCCTCAAGAATTTCAAATTATTTAGCGCCATCCATCATTCCTTCAATTCTGACCAGTTTCCCAGTCCCTGCCGATGAAAAACATTCCCACAGCATGATGCTGCCACCACCATGCTTCACTGTGGGGATGGTGTTCTCGGGGTGATGAGAGGTGTTGGGTTTGCGCCAGGCATTTTCCTTGATGGCCAAAAAGCTACATTTTTGTCTCATCTGACCAGAGTACCTTCTTCCATATCTTTAGGGAGTCTCCCACGTGCCTTTTGGTCGAACACCAAACGCATTTGCTTATTTTTTTCTTTAAGCAATGTTTTTTTTTCTGGCCACTCTTCTGTAATGCCCAGCTCTGTGGAGTGTACGGCTTAAAGGGGTCCTATGGACAGATACTCCAATCTCCGCTGTGGAGCTTTGCAGCTCCTTCAGGGTTATCTTTGTTCTCTTTGTTGCCTTTCTGATTAATGCCCTCCTTGCCTGGGCCGTGAGTTTTGGTGGGCGGCCCTCTCTTGGCAGGTTTGTTGTGGTGCCATATTCTTTTCTTTTTTTAATAATGGATTTAATGGTGCTCTGTGGGATGTTTTTTAGAAATAAAAATCCTTAGCCACGCTCAAGGTCCTAAACGATATCATAACCGCCATCAATAAAAGACAGTAGCCGTCTTCATCGATCTGGCCAAGGCATTCGACTGTCAATCACCGTATTCTTATCGGCAGAATCAACAGCCTTGGTTTCTCTATTGACTGCCTCGCCTGGTTCACTAACTACTTCTCAGATAGAGTTCAGTGTGTCAAATCAGAGGGCCTGTTGTCCAGACCTCTGGCAGTCTCTATGGGGGTGCCACAGGGTTCAATTCGCGGGCCGACTCTTTTCTTTGTATATATCAATGATGTCGCTCTTGCTGCGGGTGATTCTTTGATCCACCTCTATGCAAACGACACCATTCTGTATACATCTGGCCTTTCTTTGGACACTGTGTTAGCAAACTTCCAAACGAGCATCAACGCCATACAACACTCCTTCTGGGCCTCCAACTGCTCTTAAATGCTAGTAAGACAAAATGCATGCTCTTCAACAGATTGCTGCCTGCACCCGCCCGCCCGACTAGCATCACTACTATGGATGGTTCTGACTTAGAATATGTGGACAACTATAAATACCTAGGTGTCTGGTTAGACTGTAAACTCTCCTTCCAGACTCACATTAAGCATCTCCAATCCAAAGTTAAATCTAGAATCGGCTTCCTATTTCGCAACGAAGCCTCCTTCACTCATGCTGCCAAACAAACCCTCGTAAAACGGACTATCCTACCGATCCATGACTTTGGCGATATCATTTACAAAATAGCCTCAAAACACTCTACTCAGGAAATTGGATGCAGTCTCTCACAGTGCCATCCATTTGGTCACCAAAGCCCCATATACTACCCACAACTGCGACCTGTATGCTCTCGTTGGCTGGTCCTCGCTACATATTCGTCGCCAAACCCACTGGCTCAAGGTCATCTATAAGTCTTTGCTCGGTAAAGCCCCGCCTTATCTCAGTTCTCCCACTTAAAAAGATGAGAGAGGCCTGTAATTTTCATCATATGTACACTTCAACTATGACAGACAAAATGAGAAAAGAAAATCCAGAAAATCACATTGTAGGATTTTTAATGAATTTATTTGCAAATTATGGTGGAAAATAAGTATTTGGTCACCTACAAACAAGCAAGATTTCTGGCTCTCACAGACCTGTAACTTCTTCTTTAAGAGGCTCCTCTGTCCTCCACTCGTTACCTGTATTAATGGCACCTGTTTGAACTTGTTATCAGTATAAAAGACACCTGTCCACAACCTCAAACAGTCACACTCCAAACTCCACTATGGCTAGACCAAAGAGCTGTCAAAGGACACCAGAAACAAAATTGTAGACCTGCACCAGGCTGGGAAGACTGAATCTGCAATAGGTAAGCAACTTGGTTTGAAGAAATCAACTGTGGGAGCAATTATTAGGAAATGAAAGACATACTGATAATAAACTGATAATCTCCCTCGATCTGGGGCTCCACGCAAGATCTCACCCCGTGGGGTCAAAATGATCACAAGAACGGTGAGCAAAAATCCCAGAACCACACGGGGGGACCTAGTGAATGACCTGCAGAGAGCTGGGACCAAAGTAACAAAGCTTACCATCAGTAACACACTACGCCGCCAGGGACTCAAATCCTGCAGTGCCAGACGTGTCCCCCTGCTTAAGCCAGTACATGTCCAGGCCCGTCTGAAGTTTGCTAGAGAGCATTTGGATGATCCAGAAGAAGATTGGGAGAATGTCATATGGTCAGATGAAACCAAAATAGAACTTTTTGGTAAAAACTCAACTCGTCGTGTTTGGAGGACAAAACATCACTGCTCTAGAGGAGATCTGCATGGAGGAATGGGCCAAAATACCAGCAACAGTGTGTGAAACCTTGTGAAGACTTACAGAAAACGTTTGACCTCTGTCATTGCCAACAAAGGGTATATAACAAAGTATTGAGATAAACTTTTGTTATTGACCAAATACTTATTTTCCACCATAATTTGCAAATAAATTCATAAAAAATCCTACAATGTGATTTTCTGGATTTTTTTTCTCATTTTGTCTGTCATAGTTGAAGTGTACCTATGATGAAAATTACAGGCCTCTCATCTTTTTAAGTGGGAGAACTTGCACAATTGGTGGCTGACTAAATACTTTTTTGCCCCACTGTATGTGACTTCTGAAGGTAATTGGTTGCACCAGATCTTATTTATTAAGGGCTTCATAGCAAAGGGGGTGAATACATATGTGCACACCACTTTTCCGTTTTTTTCTTTAAACATTTTTTGAAATAAGTATTTTTTTTCATTTCACTTTCTCAACCCGGCACAGCCAGAAGAGGACTGGCCACCCCTCATAGCCTGGTCCCTCTCTAAGTTTCTTCCTAGGTTCCGGCCTTTCTAGGGAGTTTTTTCATAGCCACCGTGCTTCTACATCTGCATTGCTTGCTGTTTTGGGGTTTTACGCTGGGTTTCTGTATGGCACTTTGTAACATCAGCTGATGTAAAAAGGGCTTTATAAATACATTTGATTGATAATACTGTCACCATTCCTGCTGCCCAACCGTAGAAGCACGTCATCCGCCGTTGGCCAAATGGAGGGAAGCGGCTTGTGGCAAGACTGACCCAATTCCAGTTGTCGAACAGCTTCACCCTCCTGGCTTCTGAGGTTCCAACGCAATCGTCCCCTATCCGGACTCCTTCCCAGTGGGATTCTGCTTTGGACTCGGAATACTGGACCTTGAGGGTGTCTGACGCACTCGCTCCTCCGTCAGTCACAATGCGGCCTCGAGGCGCAAAAACTGTCAGACCTATTCTGCCATCTCACCAGCCGTTATAATTGGCAGCTTTATGGTGAGAAATCTTGTTTCTCGAGGCAAAATCCTTGTGCTATCCTGGGGCTTGGGTACAGGACATTACTAGGCCTACCGTTTTATGCCGGAACACTGGGGCTCTCACTGTTGTAATCCATGTGGGATCTAATGACATTAGGATGGCTAGCTTGGAACGTCTGAAACAGGATTTTAAAGAACTGATTGGAACTCTGAAAGACTCCAACAAGCGTCCAATTATTTCAGGCCCAATGCCATCACTGAGCGATTCAGTAGGTTGTTGGCACTATACAACTGGCTACAAGTCTACTGTAACTATGTTGGAGTTACTTTTGTGGATAATTCTGACACCTTTTGGACACAGACAATGCTCTACCGAGAGGATGGGGTCCATCCAAATCATCTAAGTGCCTGGACCTTGTCCTCGCATTTCAAGGCTGCGCTGAGACATTGGTTTATAATCACTATAATCACTTCATAATTTATAATCAAGTCCCGCTCAGGTAATCCCAACCATAAATGATCAGCATTGTCATCATACTTCAGGCCTGCAATAGGTATCCCTTGTAGACTCTTGTTTTAAACCACATCCTCGCTCGAGGCATAGGCCCAATGGATCCGTTCTAGACAATCTTGTACATATAATAATTCTAAATAATTCTGAATAATTCTGTGCTGGACTCTGTGTCTCTGTCCGGTTTTAATGTTTACAGATTGGACAGAATTGGTAGCGGTGGGGGTGTTTCCACTGTTACAAAGAACAATTTATATGTTTTTTGTATCTCTTGCTATCTCTGTCCCTAAGCCGTCTGATCGTCTCGTTCTTAATGTGGGCCTTGGTCATAATAACCAATAATAACCAGCTGTGCTATCTCTGTCCCTAGGCAGCTTGTTTATCTCGTTCTTAATGTGGGCCTTGGTCATAATAACCAGCGGTGCTATCTCTGTCCCTAAGCCGTCTGATCGTCTCGTTCTTAATGTGGGCCTTGGTCATAATAACCAGCGGTGCTATCTCTGTCCCTAAGCCGTCTGATCGTCTCGTTCTTAATGTGGGCCTTGGTCATAATAACCAGCTGTGCTATCTCTGTCCCTAAGCCGTCTGATCGTCTCGTTCTTAATGTGGGCCTTGGTCATAATAACCAGCTGTGCTATCTCTGTCCCTAGGCAGCTTGTTTATCTCGTTCTTAATGTGGGCCTTGGTCATAATAACCAGCTGTGCTATCTCTGTCCCTAGGCAGCTTGTTTATCTCGTTCTTAATGTGGGCCTTGGTCATAATAACCAGCTGTGCTATCTCTGTCCCTAGGCAGCTTGTTTATCTCGTTCTTAATGTGGGCCTTGGTCATAATAACCAGCTGTGCTATCTCTGTCCCTAGGCAGCTTGTTTATCTCGTTCTTAATGTGGGCCTTGGTCATAATAACCAGCTGTGCTATCTCTGTCCCTAGGCAGCTTGTTTATCTCGTTCTTAATGTGGGCCTTGGTCATAATAACCAGCTGTGCTATCTCTGTCCCTAGGCAGCTTGTTTATCTCGTTCTTAATGTGGGCCTTGGTCATAATAACCAGCTGTGCTATCTCTGTCCCTAGGCAGCTTGTTTATCTCGTTCTTAATGTGGGCCTTGGTCATAATAACCAGCTGTGCTATCTCTGTCCCTAGGCAGCTTGTTTATCTCGTTCTTAATGAGGCGTTAAACTTGGATTTCACATAAATTGCAACCCCGGTCTAAAAACCGTGTACCCATCGATAGAAATCGAGTTATTTGACACAGATTTCTTTAGCCAAGTTTCTGATAAAAACGATGATGTCTGTATTTGTCGTATTGGCCCAAATTCTAAACATGTCTATTTTTGGAAATAACATGCAAGAGGCCAAAGCCTGTTCTGTCGGTAGACAGGCCAAAGCCTGTCGGTAGAGATTGCATGGTATCTACCGGCCCAGGGTTTGGTCGCACATTACCAGAGATCAACAATAAAAGCATAACAATATGTCTCAGTTGCCCAATGCGTGAGGACTTGGCAGAGCCAGCACCATTGTCAATAAAAACGAGCTGAGACTTTTTCAGAAAAACTGCACCGTTGTGGAGAAGAGCAAAGGCAACCAGGTGGAGCTCAGGAGATTACTCAACAACCTAAACTAATGTGGACAGAAAATCTGGTAACACCTGTTAACAATGTGAAAATTGTGATAAACAATATTTTTACTAAAATAAAATACAACTATATGTCATTTGTTTTCAACTTTCAAATCTAGCAGATTTTTTTCCAATGACTTACATTAATTGTCAATCGACAGGTTAGACTGTTCCTTCCCACTGAGATCGCAAAAAAACGAATTATCCTGGCCTTCATCCACAGTAGCTGAAATATAAATAGAAGACTACGGATTGCAAAACTTACTGACATCTCACTCACATACACTTTAAATCACTATTACTTTGTGTTTGCTAGCAATGATTTTAGATGCTCTGGGTCTACCTGTAGTGGGCCTTACTGTAAATGCTGGGGCTGAAGAGCTTTTGGCGTGAACTTGCTTTGCCACTCTCCTCCTTCCCTGGACAATGTTCAAGTTTAAGTTTTGATTTGTCACATGACAAGGATACGCATGGTATATCCACCGTTTAACCAAATTCTTACTTCTCGACAATGCAACAACAATAAGAAATATTAATAGGTAAGAATACGAACATAAAGTCGATGGACAATGTAAAGATCACTCAGTGACTTGATGCAAGGTGAGCTCTGAGTGGAGGCCACAGTTGGAGCTTTACTACTGGCTAGCAGCCGTCCATCGCTGTATGTGCTACCTTATTACTAAATAAAACCAGAGTCTCCCTCCTTTGCCGTCAGCACCATTTTTATAGTGCAACACTGTACCCTGCTGGTGGTGCTTCTGCTCACTGGTCTATCAACTCCTTAAGGCAGAGAGAATATGATTATTCATGGCGACGTTGAATTATTCAGCTTTATGCTTAATATTTCATGATTTATTCACGGTAAACATGGGTGAGCTAGATTAGGTTTGATATATTCTGGGGTGTTGCATGTCCTTGCCTGTCATTATTTGTATATCTCAAGGAAACCTCTTAGCTATAGATTTTGGTATCTTCAATATCACATAAATAACAGGAGAAACTGCAGAAATATAATTTTTAGGGCCAAGGGTTGCGTTGAATACTGTTGCAGAGGGCAAGAATAGGAGGTAATGAAGGTTTCCGGTAACCCATCTTTCTATAGTACAGTTAGGATCCCAATCCCCAAGAGAATACCTTATTAAACAGTAATGAGCTGATGCCTGGAGGCTATGGAATTTGCCCTCCCATTCAACATGATCACACAGGCTTCCCCGATCACATCTGATCTGTGCAGGTAGAACCACAACCACATATAAAATCCCCTTGTAATTGAGCTCAGGAATACTATTTGTAAGCCTTAGCCAAATCCATTGGCAGGGGTTTTTATCTTGTGATTTTGGGAGTTTAGCCCCAGGGCAGTCTTCAGGCCTGGGGAGCAGGAGGCCACTGGCTGCACCTGCTGTGGGATATCCAGGGGCCCCTCTATGGTCTCACCCTGTTTTCATGTCTCTTCAAAAGCCAGCCCATGGAGAGTGACAGAATTCAACTCCTGACAATAATGTGATTGCCCTGCAGCCCACTCTAGTGCTTCGGTCCGGATGCTTTCTATGGGCGCCTGTTGTCACAAGACCTTACTGTCAAACTCCACAGGTCATAAAGTGAACCCACCTGATGTGATCGACTTGGAAAAGTAGAGATGAAACAAGATGGCCGTACTATTTTGAAGGCTTCCTACCTTTTCTCCCTCTCTCTGTTAACTTTTTGGATAAGGTTTCTAGAGACTGAGGAGATGTGTTCGTATCGTTTCTGGTTTCACAAGCTCTTTTAAGTGCTTTTCTGTGGAAATCACGCCAGTGTGAGTTATTTCTGAGTGGGTTAATCTCATTTCTCATGGCACTTTTATAATGGAGCGTTGTTTAATTATGCATGTGGTGTATAATACTATTCTTGGGGGTGCTGAATGAAGCAGGTGGCATCCCAGGCTGTATGTCCTAACAGTAGCCCTCCCTACCCTGACTCACTGTTTGAATTAGCTAGCACAGTGAGAAGACATCTTACCAGTGTTTTATGTGCTTGACTGTAAAAAAAAAAAAAGATGTTAAGAAAATATAGCAATGCTCTTGGATTTGCACATATTTATCCTTAGTTTCATGTGAGCTATAAAAACAGATTCATGATTTAAATATGCAACTTAAATAGGCTTAGTCTGTTTTCCCTATTAACACAAATTGTATCTAAACAGCGACGTTAACTACAGATTGCAAACAATTGCAGCAGCGTACATTTGCATAAGGTCAAATTGTGCAATTTGGGTGTCCGAACCGAGGGTAATCAGATACCTTAGTCAGGAGGACTATTGTGAGTCTCTCTGTTGTGCTTGTGCTGAAATGAAGAGCAGAGTGTCAGTATGGGAGGTCAAGGGAAAAGCAGCCTGAAATAACCACTGACCCATTCATAATGCAGGGATATTCAATTCTGGTCCTAGAGTGCTGAAACACTTCTGGTTTTCATCTTCTCCTTCTAATCAGAGAATGATTCAGACCTGGGACACCAGGTATAAACAAAAACTAGAAGTGGTTTGGCCCTCCAGGACCGGAATTGAAAATACCCTGATTGTAGAGGCTATTGAATAGCCAGCTTTCCACACATCCCCTCTCAATGTAAGACCCTGCTGGACAGGCTGAGCATGGGGGGACTGTGGGAGCCTATATGGAGAGACAGGTATTCCGGGCAGCTAGGTTTGGTTGTATTATTTAGTATGAAGAGTGAGAATGGGGCAGTGTAGTCTTTGTTTAAAAAACAACATTTTCACAAGCTCAGTTGAACAATGTTTAAAATACTTCTGTAACAAGGTTCCTCCCTTGTAAAGAGACTGAGACTAAAAGTGACAAAAATAATCCCAACCTGGTGTCCATATGTATTCTACTGTATGTAGAAATGTATACAGGTGATGGTAGTCAAGGTGGGAAAGATTATCAAAAGCAATGTTAGTAACGTACACTGGGTGGACAAATCATTAGGAACACCTGCTCTTTCCATGACATAGACTGACCAGGTGAATCCAGGTGAAAGCGATGATCCCTTATTAATATCACTTGTTAAATCCACTTCGATCAGCGTAGATTAAGGGGAGGAGACAATTGAGACATGGATTGTGTATGTGTGCCTTTCAGAAGGTGAATGGGCAAGACAAAAGATGTAAGTGCCTTTGAACAGGGTATGGTAGTAGGTGCCAGGCCCACCAGTTTGTGTCAAGAACCGAAATGCAGCTGGGTTTTTCATGTTCAACAGTTTCCCTTGTGAATCAACAATGGTCCACCAAACAAAGGATATCCAGCCAACTTGACACAACTGTGAGAAGCATTGGAGTGCAACTCAATATTAGGAAGGTGTTCGTACTGTTTCGTACACTCAGTGTATACGGTAGCAGTGGCAAGTATCCATTGTCATACAGGCACACCTCTGTCACTTTTGTTGAAAAACATCTCGATTAAGATTCATCACCAGAGAGAAAGGTTCATGAAACAGCAGAGAGAAAAGACAAGTAAAACAAAAGTGGGGGAGGAGAGAAAGAGAGGAAGGAAACAGGGGGAATAGAGGACGCTCGAAGTTCACGTTTGAAGGGTGGCTAGCCTCATGTTTCCCAGTAACAGAATCCCTCTGGATGGGATGACTCGGTGACATGCTGGGGAGGAGCTGAGGCCTGGAATGGCTTGGCATGTGATGATAATAAGAGAAGACTAATAAAACGCACAGAGGTAGCTGTCTGCCTCCACATTGGTCACATTCTCATTTGTTGCTGCTGGCACTTTATGAATAATTGAGATGGTGGTGTCTTGGTTCTGCCATCGCCTCTACCTCCCCCCCTCGCTCTCCTCACAGGGACTGCTGAACACTGAACAACCACCCAGGGTAGGCAAAGGGGAGGGGAGGGGAAGGGAGAGGTGTGGGGTGCAGAACACTGTCCTGGATGCAGTCTGCAGCAATTAAACAGTGCTCTCATCCCCATTCTGTCAAGCACCGCATCTCCGCTCCATGAAAACATCTCAAGCAAACGTAACTTTCTCCTTCTCCCTTTCCTTCTCCCTCTCCTTCTCCCTCTCGCTCTCTACCCCTCTCTCTTCTCTTTCTCTCGAACACTCACACCCACAAATACAGACATATCAAGGCCACCACCCAAAAAGACTTGACAACCAAAATGCATCTTATTCTTCAATATTTTACCCAAGACAATGAATCCCCATTTAATAAGAAATGTCATGTTTGGTTACTATATTTGTATGTCCTTAATTTTGCAATACCTAAAATGTACCATTCTTGTGGCTGGCTTAACATTTTCTCCCCCATATATTGTTAATTGACTCGAAAAATACTCAATCTAATACTTAGATTTCAGAGCCTTATTTCAGCTATATTTTGCAGCAATTTTGCAAATGAACTGAAGTGAAAATGCACACAACAATGTTTAATAAATACAGGTTCCACAGAGCCAATGCAGCTCAATAATTGCAATGCGAAATTGCAATACCTTTCAACTGGGAATGAATAATAGAACAGGACTCACTCGCCACACGCTCCTTGTCTGCGCTAACCTTTAGCTCAACTTACCTCATAGCAAGAAGAGGGTTATGAATCATGATATCAATAGAGCTATTACAGCAATCAATAATTTACACACGGCTTCCTGGCCAAAAAAAGATTTAACCCTCCTCTCATTTATTTAACATTAATATGGTCAAATTGTCCAAACAACTTAAATCAGGGAGATAAAATACATTCAGAAAATGCTCTAGTCTAAAGTTTGTAAAACGTCAACAGAAATACATGCAAACAACGCTAACAAAACAGTTCAATTGAATGATATGAGCAT
This sequence comes from Salvelinus alpinus, assembly GCF_045679555.1. Taxonomy (NCBI): domain Eukaryota; kingdom Metazoa; phylum Chordata; class Actinopteri; order Salmoniformes; family Salmonidae; genus Salvelinus; species Salvelinus alpinus. The sequence goes on along the minus strand of NC_092098.1, from coordinate 46,443,084 downwards.
TTATACCTTTAACTTTTTGGTGAATCTTATTTAAAGGTCCAGTGCTGTCAAAAATGTGATTTTCATGTGTTTTATATACACTACCAGTCATAAGGTTTGGACACACCTAGTCATTCAAAGATTTTTTCTTATTTTAACTATTTTCTACATTCTACATAATACAGATGAAATCATGTAGTAACCAAAAAAGTGTTAAATAAATCAAAATATATTTTATATTTGAGATTCTTCAAAGGAGCCACCCTTTGCCTTGACGACAGCTTTGCACACTCTTGACATTCTCTCAACCAGCTTCATGAGGTAGTCACCTGGAATGCATTTCAATGAACAGGTGTGCCTTGTTAAAAGTTAATTTGTGTAATGTCTTTCCTTCTTAATGCGTTTGAGCCAATCAGTTGTGTTGTGTCAAGGTAGGGGTGGTATACAGAAAATAGCCCTATTTGGTAAAAGACCAAGTCCATATTATGGCAAGAACAGCTCAAACAAGCAAAGAGAAACAACAGTCCATCATTACTTTAAGACATGAAGGTCAGTCAATTTCAAGGACTTTGAAAGTTTATTCAAGTGCAGTCACAAAAACCATGCGCTATGATGAAACTGGCTCTCATGAGGACCCCCACAGGAAAGCAATACCCAGAGTTACCTCTGCTGCAGAGAATACGTTCATTAGAGTTAACTGCACCCCAGATTGCAGCCTAAATAAATGCTTCACAGAGTTCAAGTAACAGACACATCTCAACATCAACTGTTCAGAGGAGACTGTGTGAATCAGGCCTTCATGGTCGAATTACTGCAAAGAAACTACTACTAAAAAACACTAATAAGAAGAAGAGACTTGCTTGTGCCAAGAAACACAAGCAATGGACATTAGACTGATGGAAATCTGTCCTTTGGTCTGATGAGTCCAGACATGAGATTTTTGGTTCCAACCGCCGTGTCTCTGTGAGACGCAGAGCAGGTGAATGAATGATCTCCGCATGTGTGTTTCCCACCATAAAGCATGGAGGAGGAGGTGTTATGGTGTGGGAGTGATTTTCTGGTGACACTGTCACTGATCTATTTAGAATTCAAGGCACACTTAACCAGCATGGCTACCCCAGCATTCTGCAGCGATAAGCCATCCCATCTGGTTTGCGCTTAGTGGGACTATCATTTGTTTTTCAATTGGACAATGACCCAACACACCTCCAGGCTGTGTAAGGGCTATTTGATCTTGAAGGAGAGTGATGGCGTGCTGCATCCGATGACCTGGCCTTCACAATCACCCAACCTCAATCCAATTGAGATGGTTTGGGATGAGTTGGACCGCAGAGTGAAGGAAAAGCAGCCAAAAAGTGCTCAGCATGTGAGAACTCCTTCAAGACTGTTGGAAAAGCATTCCTCATGAAGCTGGTTGAGAGAATGCCAAGAGTGTGCAAAGCTGTCATCAAGGCAAAGGGTGGCTACTTTGAAGAATCTATAATAAAAAATATATTTTCATTAACACTGTTTGGGTTACTACATGATTCCATACGTGTTATTTCATAGTTCTGATGTCTTCACTATTATTCTACAATGTAGAAAATAGTAAAAATAAAGAAAACCCCTTGAATGAGTAGGTATATCCAAACTTTGTCCAGACTGGTACTGCATATTTCCACTCTATGAGGTTGGAATAATACTGTGAAATTGTGGAAATTATGATAATGCCCTTTTAGTGTCAGAGACGTTTGAAAAGACCGCCTGCAATTTCAGCCTGTTTGGGTGGGATGGAGTTTTGGCCTGCCTTTTCCACATTTTGTTACATTACAGCCTTTTTCTAAAATGGATTAAATAAAATAAAAACTTCTTCAATCTACACACAACACCTCATCATGACAAAGAAAAAAATGGTTTTTAAAAAAGTTTGCAAAACAATAATATATACAAAATACCTTATTTACATAAGTATTCAGTAAAGTAAAGTCAGACCCTTTACTATGAGACTTTAGCTCAGGTGCATCCTGTTTACATTGATCATCCTTGAGATGTATCTACAACTTGATTGGAGTCCACCTGTGGTAAATTCAATTGATTTCACATGATTTGGAAGCCACAAAACTGTCTGTAAGGTCCCACAGTTGACAGTGCATGTCAGAGTAAAAACCAAGCCACGAGGTCGGAGTAATTGTCCGTAGAGCTCCGAGACAGGATTGTGTCGAGGCACAGATCTGGGGAAGGGTACCAAAAAATGTCTGCAGCATTGAAGGTCCCCAAGAACACAGCGGCCTCCATCATTCATAAATGGAAGAAGTTTGGAAACACCAAGACTCTTCTTAGAGCTGGCCGCCCGGCCAAACTGAGCAATCAGAGACTTGTCCCGAAGTCACTCCTACGTTGTCTTGGCTGTGTGCTTAGGGTCGTTGTCCTGTTGGAAGGTGAATCTTTGCCCCAGCATGAGGTTGGGGAGGTGACCAAGAACCCGATGGTCACTCTGATAGAGCTCCAGAGTTCCTCTGTGGAGATGGGAGAACCATCCAGAAGGACAACCATCTCTGCAGCACTCCACCAATCAGGCCTTTATGGTAGTGGCAAGACAGAAGCCTCCTCAGTAAAAGGCACATGACAGCCCGCTTGGAGTTTGCCAAAATGCACCTAAAGGACTCTCAGACCATGAGAAACAAGATTGGAGGAAACCTGGCACCATCATGCTGTGGGGATGTTTTTCAGCGGCAGGGACTGCGAGACTAGTCATGATCGAGGGAAAGACGAACAGAGCAAAGTACAGAGAGATCCTTGAAGAAAACCTGCTCCAGTGCACTCAGGACCTCATACTGGAGCGAAGGTTCACCTTCCAACAGGACAATAACCCTAAGCACACAGCCAAGACAACGTAGGAGTGGCTTCAGGACAAGTCTCTAAATGTCCTTGAGTGGCCCAGCCAGAGCCCGGACTTGAACCTGAACGAACATCTCTGGAGAGACCTGAATATAGCTGTGCAGCAACCCTCCCCATCCAACCTGACAGAGCATGAGAGGATCTGCAGAGATGAATGGGAGAAACTCCCCATTCAGGTGTACCAAGGTTGTAGCGTCATACCAAGAAGCGTCATACCAAGAAGACTCGAGGATGTAATCGCTGCCAAAGGGGCTTCAGTAAGGTACTGAGTAAAGGGTCTGAATACTTATGTAAATGTGATATTTGTGGTTTTTATTTTTAATAAATTAGCAAAAATTTCGTACAACCTGTTTTGGGGGTATTGTGTGTAGATTGATGAGGGGAAAAAAACAATTTAATACATTTTAGAATATGGCTGTAATGTAACAAAATGTGGAAAATGTCAAGGGGTGTGAATAATTTCCGAATGCACTGTAATGTGGTTTTCCTCTTTTGCACACAACTGTGAATATATTTTTAAACAAAGTTCAGCTAGTTCACAAAGAGAGCACATTAATTTCCTTTCAAGGGGGTGTGTTACACCTGTAGAGTGAAAACACATTCATTCCATCCTATACAAATATGAATCCAAACAGTCCGAGACATAAACGTGCAAATGTTGGTGTAATTTATGATATTGTCCAAACAACTAACTGGACTTATGAGCATTCAACAGGACATCTCACATGATATAGACATGTCATTTTCTATAGGTCTATTTGTTATAGCTCTGTGATAGCTGTGCAGAGACATCTCCCCATCCAACCTGACAGAGCTTGAGCGGATCTGCAGAGATGAATGCGAGAAACTCCCCAAATACAGGTGTGCCAAGCTTGTAGCGTCATACCCAAGAAGTTTCGAGGATGTAATCGCTGCCAAAGGTGCTTCAACAAAGTTTTTTTTTTTTTTTTTAACCAGGTAGGCCAGTTGAGAACAAGTTCTCATTTACAACTGCGACCTGGCCAAGATAAAGCAATAAAGTGCGACAAAAACAACAACACGGAGTTACACATGGGATGGACAAACGTACACTCAATAACACAATAGAAAAATATATGTACAGTGTGTGCAAATGTAGAAGAGTAGAGAGGTAAGGCAATAAATAAGCCATGGAGGCAAAATAATTACAATTTAGCATTTACACTGGAGTGATGGATGTGTAAGTAGAGATACTGGGGTGTAAAAGAGCAAAAGGATAAGTAACAATATGGGGGTGCGGTAGTTGGGTGTGCTATTTACAGATTGGCTGTGTACAGGTACAGTTATCGGAAAGCTGCTCTGACAGCTGATGCTTAAAGTTAGAGGGAGATATAAGTCATTGGCAGCAGAGAACTGGAAGGAAAGGTGGCCAAAGAACGTGTTGGCTTTGGGGATGACCAGTGAAATAGACCTGCTGGAGCGCGTGCTACGGGTGGGTGTTGCTATGGTGACCAGTGAGCTGAGATAAGGTGGGGCTTTACCTAGCAAAGACTTATAGATGACCTGGAGCCAGTGGGTTTGGCGACAAATATGTAGTGAGGGCCAGCCAACCAGAGCATACAGGTCGCAGCGGTGGGTAGAATATGGGGCTTTGGTGACAAAACAGATGGCACTGTGATAGACTACATCCAGTTTGCTGGGTAGAGTGTTGGAGACTATTTTGTAAATGACATCGCCGAAGTCAAGGATCGGTAGGATAGTCCGTTTTACAAGGGTATGTTTGGTTGTTGCATGAGTGAAGAAGGCTTTGTTGCGAAATAGGAAGCCGATTCTAGATTAAATTTTAGATTGGAGATGCTTAATGTGAGTCTGGAAGGAGAATTTACAGTCTAACCAGACACCTAGGTATTTGTAGTTGTCCACATATTCTAAGTCAGAACCGTCCAGAGTAGTGATGCTAGTCAGGCGGGAGGGTGCGGGCAGCAAGAAGAGCATGAACTTAGTTTTACCAGCATTTAAAAGCAGTTGGAGGCCACGGAAGGATGTTGTATGGCATTGAAGCTTGTTTGGAGGTTTGTTAGAGCAGTGTCCAAAGAAGGGCCAGAAGTATACAGAATGGTGTCGTCTGCATAGAGGTGGATCAGAGAATCACCAGCAGCAACAGCGACACATGGATATATACAGAGAAAAGAGTCGGCCCGAGAATTGAACCCTGTGGCACGCCCATAGAGACTGTCAGAGGTTTGGACAACAGGTCCTCCGACTTGACACACTGAACTCTATCTGAGAAGTACTTGGTGAACCAGGCGAGGCAGTCATTTGAGATGCCAAGGCTATTGAGTCTGCCAATAAGAATTCGGTACTGAGTAAAGGGTCTGAATACTTATGTAAATGTGATATTTACGTTTTTATTTATAATACATTTCCCAAAAATTCTAAAAACCTATTTTTGCTTTGTCATTATGGGCTATTGTGTGTAGTTTAAAACTATTTAATCCATTTTATAATAAGGCTGTAATGTAACAAAATGTGTAAAAGGTCAAGGGGTCTGTCTGTGTACTTTCAGAATGCACTGTAAGTTAATAGACCAATAACAAAGAGAGTTTCAAACCTCTCTGCCAATAACAGCTCATTTTTAAGTTACAGATACCTCCCATTAGCCTCAACCAATTAGGCCCCTTACGCAGACCACTCACAAACACTCTTAGCTAAATTCTTGCTTGAGAAATAGCTCTTTGCTAAGAAGCTATTTTTGTTTATTTTTGACCATTTTAATAAAATAAAATAAATAACACTAAGGTACTTAATTGTTACCAAGAATTGATTTGATATTGAGATAAAAACGTCTACAATACGCCTTTAACCTGATTTAAAACTGTCTCTATAGCAGCCACATATCACATGATCCCAAGACATAGAAAAAGAGAGAGAATTGTGTCCATTAGGTTATCATAATGAGCAAGCAGACAATTATATATTTGCATTGCTTTTGCCACTCTTTCAAATTCGTCTTTATCAAAGTAAATTATACATTGCCTAAGCAATTAATTATATCTCAAGATCAAAGAGAATATATTTAATTTGCAAAATATTGATCCTCCGGCTAAAATATCCAGGAGAGAGCCTGGATCACACTTGGGAAAATAGCATAACTGCAGGTTAAATTGACATATAACATAGGGTGAATTCAGAAACTGGGGCAGCTTAATCTTGAAGTGTTTATTTCATGGTCTGACAAGAGAAAATCGAAACTATTGTTACTAAGCCCTTGCAGAGAAACCACATGATCAAAATCTCATCAGCTCATTTCTGTGACATCATAGAGTGCAGAGTGAGCTTCAAACTGGAAGCTCACTCCGCAAGCACATGGTAAGATCAGTGACATATCTTTTCTTCTGTTTGGATGTTTAGGTTATAAAACTGTCAGAAATAATTAACTGTGCCAAATTGTGATGTAAATGTGTATACTATGTACTGGTGCATCAAAATACAGAAACAAGTTGCCAATATTGTTTACATTTTGTAATTCAGTCTTTTTTTTGTCCCGCTTTACCAACTATAGCTAGATAAAGTGGGACAACATGGAATACTAAAGCGTGTTGTAAAGTGGGACAGCATGGAGTAGCTAAAGTGTGTTACAAAGTGGGACAACATGGAGTAGCTAAAGCGTGTTGTAAAGTGGGACAACATGGAGTAGCTAAAGTGTGTTGTAAAGTGGGACAACATGGAGTAGCTAAAGTGTGTTGTGAAGTGGGACAGCATGGAGTAGCTAAAGTGTGTTATAAAGTGGGACAACATGGAGTAGCTAAAGTGTGTTGTGAAGTGGGACAGCATGGAGTAGCTAAAGTGTGTTGTAAAGTGGGACAACATGGAGTAGCTAAAGTGTGTTGTAAAGTGGGACAACATGGAGTAGCTAAAGTGTGTTGTAAAGTGGGACAACATGGAGTAGCTAAAGTGTGTTGTAAAGTGGGACAACATGGAGTAGCTAAAGTGTGTTGTAAAGTGGGACAGCATGGAGTAGCTAAAGTGTGTTGTGAAGTGGGACAGCATGGAGTAGCTAAAGTGTGTTGCAAAGTGGGACAGCATGGAGTAGCTAAAGTGTGTTGCAAAGTGGGACAGCATGGAGTAGCACATTTTTTCTTGTAGTACTGTTATTGGTACTGTTATTAGTACTGTTATTGGTACTGTTATTTGAGTGAATTCAGAAAAAGTGTGACGTTTATAAATCACACAAAATTTAATTGAATTGAATTGTCATGTGGTACGATTAGGACTATAATAATGGTGTCCCAGTTTAACCTGCTGTCCCAAGTTATAACCTGCTGTCCCAAGTTATAACCTGCTGTCCCAAGTTATAACCTGCTGTCTCAAGTTATAACCTGCTGTCCCAAGTTATAACCTGCTGTCCCAGTTTAACGTTCTGTCCCAAGTTATAACCTGCTGTCCCAAGTTATAACCTACCAAATGAGAACTGAAAATATGGTTTTGACTCAGTGTACACACATGGGTGTGTCATGCCTCCTGTGAATATGCTTTTTTGTGTGTGTGTGTGATTAGGACACATCTTGAGGATTTCAGAAATGTATCATGTGTTGGGCTAATATGTTGGATAGACTTCGAAAGAGGTTACAGAAGACGAAAATGCAGAGTGTCCCACTTATTCCTAATTCACCCTACAGTATATTGTTTTCTATTTTCATCAACAATATTTTGTTTTTGTTTTCACTTCCCCTTAATACATGCATCGAATTTACACAAGTCGAACCAAATTTGTATTTATTTAAAGCCTATAGACCTCCTGTTCCACTTTTACAAAAAAATATCCAATACTAAATTACTCATACAACAGTACTTGTTAATCACGAAGAGAATAAATACAATTACAATGAAGTGAGTTGTTATTAGTTTAAATAATTCTAATAACAGTTTGACATACTATTTCAAAATTCTATTGTTGTATTTTTATTCGTATAATAACAGACTCAACTCGAGTCCAAAAACTCCTTTATATAAAGATTTAAAAACATCTAACCGACTGGAGAAAAAAAAACATAGCTGTATAATAGTAAGTTAGATAATCACACATTTAAAATCACGGAGTAAAAAACCTACACAGCTAAAAGGGGTGGAAAACAATCTGTTATTTTCGCACGGGTTTAAAAGATAAATAGAAGTCTTCAAATCCTTACCTGAAATTGTGAGAGTCACAAGCCTCTATCCCTCGAGTCACGAGCTCCCACACTCTCAGCCCTCCGCACAGCAACAATCCTCATTTTATACCAATATATAATTAATATTGCATCTTCATTATTTAATCATTTCAAACCCCACGAAATACCCCAGTAGCACACGGGCATTCGTTGTTTAAACAGTTCTAATTAGGACCAAGATCCTGGTAACAGTGCGTCAAAGAAAAGGAAAACAGAAATGATGTGTCTCTTATTGTTATTGTTGCGTGGTGTTGCGTGGTGTTTGACTTTGGTTTATAAATTCAGCACTGATAATCTTTGTTTTCTATATTTATGTGCTATATGATTCCTTTTTAATCGTAGCAGAGCATTGGGAATTCATAAATACAACACGTCAAGATCTCTGTGAAACTCAAGGTTTTACAATGATTTTATTGCCCATCTTTATCTTGAGGCATGATTTATTCAAAGACCACGGAAGAACAAACCCTGAGTCAATATTCCCTTACTCCAACCCCAGAAACGAAAGAGATATTGTATTTAACATAGACTCACACAAATAGCAAAATTACTTTAAGCCTCGGTAAACTTTTTCTTCCTGTCTTTAAATTAAGTGATAATGCTAGGTCTAATTATCTAAAACTGACAAAAACACAAATTAAGCATGTACAATGTAATCAAAATAATCAATTTCTGATTCAACTGAATTTTATAAAATATTCAATGATTTATTCATTTATTTTCAACTTCACACATTTTGTCAAGTGAAATTCAAGAGTGAAGAAAAATACTCACAATATTTCAGTGATACTCCAAACTGTTTTACATGTTCACATCAAAATACGTAATGTCAAAATATAGCAGCTTTCCCATGCCCGTTTGACGTGCCTTAGTTAAAATAGTGACATCTTGAAAATTATTAAAGAAAATCAACTCGTGTTGTGTCATTAATATTGTGAAATGTGATTTTCCTCTTTTGCACACAACTGTGAATTAATTTTTCAACGAAGTTCAGCTAGTTCACAAAGAGAGCATATTCATTTGCAATATGTTTTTTAAGGGGGTGTGTTACACCTATAGAGTGAAAACACATTAATTCCATCCTATACAAGTATGAATCCAAACAGTCCGAGACATACAGTAAACGTGAAAATGTTGGTGTAATTCATTAAATTGTCCAAACAACTAACCGGACTTACGAGCATTCAACAGGACATCTCACATGATAGAGATAGGTCATTTTCTATAGGCCTATTTGTTATAGTTATGTGATTGAAGAGAGTTGTGATATGCAGTCAAGTAAAAGCAACAACAACGAAAACTTAATCCAAGAGACCATGAGCACGACACGTTTCATTCCAATCTACAACAAAAAAAAGTGTGCCTTTTAGAGGACAAAAAAAGTGAACGAGACAACATAATGAACATTTAAATAAATCTATAGAGTCTCGGTTTCTAAATTCCAGTCGGACATGATGAAATGTTGATAGATCCCTGTTATCTCTTCAAAATGTCGTATGTTATGCATAATGTTAATGAACTAATGCACAGCGGAATATTTCATCCTTTTCTGTTTTTGCCGTTGGTTGCAAAACCACACACGAACCACGTTCTTTTTAAGGTCCAGCTTTTCAGCAATTGCAGCAATTTTTTCCGAAGATGGACGGGGCTGGATCGCGAAATAGGCCTCCAACGAGCGCTTCTCAGGTGCGGCTATCGAAGTGCGTTTTCGTTTCCTTTCGTTACCATTAAAAAGGTCTGGCTTGCTGTTTTTCTCCCGGTAAGCAGCCTCGGCCTCCTCGAGCCAGGCTTGGAGGACAGGTTTTAGCGCAATCATATTATTGTGAGAGAGGGTGAGGGACTCAAACCTGCAGATTGTACTCTGGCTGAGAGAGCCCACCCCGGGTATCTTCAGGTTGGCGAGGGCTGAGCCAACGTCCGCCTGCGTCACTCCGAGCTTTATCCTCCTTTGTTTGAACCGCTCAGCAAAGGCTTCCAGCTCCCTAGGATCTGACTCCACGTCGTTGACACACGACATTCCGTTGTGCACAGATAGAGAGTGCGGATGACCCATGGCCATAGCCTGGTGGAGGTGACCCATGGTCTGGAGGTGGTGCTGGTGCGTGGTAATCATAGAGGAATCCGGAGCCCCCATCCCGCTCACTGAGAGACTGGATGAGATGTGATCCAGAAGATCCCCCTCTAAGCTCTGGTTGAGGTGGTGGTGGTGGTGGTGTTGGTGAGAGGTCAGGGTGGAAGGATGGGAGATGGGCACCGTAGAGGAGTTGGAGGTGCAGGGGACACTACTCATGGTATGGTAAGTCACGTCTGGCTTGAAATGGTGACTCTTGCCGTGAGAGACTATGTCAGCAGCCGCCAGAGCTTCCGCGCGTGCCAGTAGACTCTCATCAAAGCCACCGAAGATATTGCCCTGGAGCTGGAAGCAAGAGTGCGCATACTGGAATCAGTGGGGAATTCTGTCAACTCAGGATTCAAATAAATGTTAAGCACAGGGAGAACCCTCCTCAAAGCACAGGTCATAAACATTAATATGAAAGCAGCAGCTTTGCTTGAATAGACGAGATGATGAGAGAGCGAAAGAGAGGGAGGGGGAGGGGTTGTGAGGGAGCGCGAAAGAAAGAACGAGTACGAGAGGGGAGAAAACAAAGTCCTTTCTGATCCACTTAAAACGTTTTAAATTGATATTTGTTCATACATTTGTGCCTCAAATAATTGACTGAGAAACATACCTGCGGGGCAGGCAGACAAACTCTGCGCATGCCTTCCGAACTCGCGTGCAGGCCAGAGTATTTGGGCTCCTGCAGCACAGGGTGCATAGAGAAATGCTGCTTGCCGTTCATGGTCATCATCTTCGATGCGCACTTTGCAGGTAAGTGGCCCTGACATAGAGGCAGGCTCGGTTCTCTGGCTCGTTGCTGTTAGTGAGCTATTTCCATTGGCAGCGCCTCCCGTTCTGCCTCTCTCTCACCCCACCTGCTCCTTTACTCAACTTACAAGTTACAAGTCATGGGAATGGGCTGGGTGCTGTGCGCAAGCGTGATGCACGGTTGAAAGTGAACGCAATTAAATTGCCCATGAAACTAAAAACAATGGGCCTAAGAGGCTCATTATCAGCTATACATAACATGTGATAATAGATTATAAATATGATTAGGCCTATACAATTGTTTGTTCATATTCTCAATAAACTACTCTAGGCCTATATATTTATGCTGCATTAACTTGTGGTTCCAGACGTAATATAATGAACACAGATAATGTGTGCAGTCTATTTTTATTAATTTGTCATGTTTCTTAGCAGTTTTTTCCTCATCAAGGGTAAAACAGGAGCGTGGTTAGCTTCAGCAGCATGGACAGCCCCAGGCTTCTCGAGGCGACAGGTGATTCCCACACAGTTACATGAGGGAACGGTGCTTCAGCCAGTCTTCAACAATCAGAGGGTGTGGCAAATGAATAGCAGACGTGAAATCTAATACCACACAAATTCTATAGCATTAATGAAATTATAAAATGTGTAGATGAAATATACCAATAGATTAATTCCCTTCAATCCAGTCAATGTATGCTTAGAATATGAAACCACTCTTGATTTATGTACAAACATTTTTTCAAGAGGCAAAAAAGAAACAAAGGTAGATCAAAAAGAAACATAAATACATTTTTAAAAATGGTCACATTAAAAAAGAAAATTCCTTAAAAAATGATCGACATTATGTAACGTTATAGGCCTACATTGATTTAAAAATGTATAGATAAAGAACTAGCGTACTTCATACTTTTCAAAAACGAAAGAGCAATCTATAATAAGATTTCTCTTGAAAATATGATTTGGGTAATTTATTAATCCCATGTCTATCTCTCGAGCAATTACTGATAAATAAAAAAAATCATTAAAATGATTAGTTAAGACCTCCCGAGTGGCGCAGCCGTCTAAGGCGTCACTACAGATCCGGGTTCGATACCGGGCTGTGTCTCAGCTGGCCGCGACCGAGAGAACATGAGGCGGCGCATAATTAGCCCAGCGTCGTCCGGGTTAGGGGAGGGTTTGGCAGGCGGGGATGTCCTTGTCCCATCGCGCTCTAGCGACTCCTGTGGCGGGACGGGCGCATGCACGCTCACACAGTCGCCAGGTGTACGGTGTTTCCTCCGACACATAGGTGTGGCTGGCTTCCGGGTTAAGCGAACAGTGTGTCAAGAAGCAGTGCGGCCTGGCGGGTCGTGTTTCGGAGGAAGCATGGCTCTCGACCTTCGCCTCTCTCGAGTCGGTACAGGAGTTGCAGCGATGGGACAAGACTGTAACTACAAATTGTGCAGAAAAAGGGGTAAAAGTACAAAAACATGTAAAAATTGTTTTTTATTAGTAATCAAAAAATATGATCGTCAAAATTATTCTAAAACTGCAGCCTTCCCATGGGCTCACATAGCACCAGGCTAAAGCCAAAAGTATGTTAGTTGAATCTGGACTGACTGAAATAGTGATCACTTTAATGCTGCCCATCCAAAACGACATAGACTTGTTATTTACAGGTATTCCTGATCTTAATCCTTCCCATCATTGCATTGGGATAGGGTCAGTTCAAGATTATCAACGTTGGCCAAATCTGATTACAGGATCTTGTAGATAAGGCACCTACAGTACACACAACAGCAATATTGGCTGCATTTAATTGGAGCAGGTCAGGACAGGGCCTTGCTCTGGTCTCCCTCCCCATGCAGGAGAACAGAGCACCTGTCCTCAGTGCATTAGATCTCATGTGGCAGGCTGAATGCCTCTCCCAGCAGTAGAAAGAGGAGCCAGGCAGGCCAGTGACACAGCGCTTCCATCTGATCCTGGCCACCTCTCCTCTGGTTCCTCAGACAGTGAATAATTCAGCAGCATGGTGGCAGGCATCCATTACCACGTTGGCATGTCCTTATTCATTATAGAGATTAAAACAGGCAAGGTCTTTTCTCACCACTGGACCTGTTGAGTGAGTGAGTGAGAGAGAGAGAGAGAGAGAGAGAGAGAGAGAGAGAGAGAGAGAGAGAGAGAGAGAGAGAGAGAGAGAGAGAGAGAGAGAGAGAGAGAGAGAGAGAGAGAGAGAGAGAGAGAGAGAGAGAGAGAGAGAGAGAGAGAGAGAGAGAGAGAGAGAGAGAGAGAGAGAGAGAGAGAGAGAGAGAGAGAGAGAGAGAGAGAGAGAGAGAGAGAGAGAGAGAGAGAGAGAGAGAGAGAGAGAGAGAGAGAGAGAGAGAGAGAGAGAGAGAGAGAGAGAGAGAGAGAGAGAGAGAGAGAGAGAGAGAGAGAGAGAGAGAGAGAGAGAGAGAGAGAGAGAGAGAGAGAGAGAGAGAGAGAGAGAGAGAGAGAGAGAGAGAGTCTCACCCTACTAGAATCCGAAGTCAAATGTCTACTGTTTGCTGATGATCTGGTGCTTCTGTCACCAACCAAGGAGGGCCTACAGCAGCACCTAGATCTTCTGCACAGATTCTGTCAGACCTGGGCCCTGACAGTAAATCTCAGTAAGACCAAAATAATGGTGTTCCAAAAAAGGTCCAGTCACCAGGACCACAAATTCCATCTAGACACCGTTGCCCTAGAGCACACAAAAAACTATACATACCTCGGCCTAAACATCAGCACCACAGGTAACTTCCACAAAGCTGTGAACGATCTGAGAGACAAGGCAAGAAGGGCCTTCTATGCCATCAAAAGGAACATAAATTTCAACATACCAATTAGGATCTGGCTAAAAATACTTGAATCAGTCATAGAGCCCATTGCCCTTTATGGTTGTGAGGTCTGGGGTCCGCTTACCAACCAAGATTTCACAAAATGGGACAAACACCAAATTGAGACTCTGCATGCAGAATTCTGCAAAAATATCCTCCGTGTACAACGTAGAACACCAAATAATGCATGCAGAGCAGAATTAGGCCGATACCCACTAATTATCAAAATCCAGAAAAGAGCCGTTAAATTCTACAACCACCTAAAAGGAAGCGATTCCCAAACCTTCCATAACAAAGCCATCACCTACAGAGAGATGAACCTGGAGAAGAGTCCCCTAAGCAAGCTGGTCCTAGGGCTCTGTTCACAAACACAAACACACCCCACAGAGCCCCAGGACAACAGCACAATTAGACCCAACCAAATCATGAGAAAACAAAAAGAGAATTACTTGACACATTGGAAAGAATTAACAAAAAAACAGAGCAAACTAGAATGCTATTTGGCCCTAAACAGAGAGTACACAGTGGCAGAATACCTGACCACTGTGACTGACCCAAACTTAAGGAAAGCTTTGACTATGTACAGACTCAGTGAGCATAGCCTTGCTATTGAGAAAGGCCGCCGTAGGCAGACATGGCTCTCAAGAGAAGACAGGCTATGTGCACACTGCCCACAAAATGAGGTGGAAACTGAGCTGCACTTCCTAACCTCCTGCCCAATGTATGACCATATTAGAGAGACATATTTCCCTCAGATTACACAGATCCACAAAGAATTCGAAAACAAATCCAATTTTGATAAACTCCCATATCTACTGGGTGAAATTCCACAGTGTGCCATCACAGCAGCAAGATTTGTGACCTGTTGCCACAAGAAAAGGGCAACCAGTGAAGAACAAACACCACTGTAAATACAACCCATATTTATGTTTATTTATTTTAACTTGTGTGCTTTAACCATTTGTACATTGTTACAACACTGCATATATATAATATGACATTTGTAATGTCTTTATTGTTTTGAAACTTCTGTATGTGTAATGTTTACTGTTCATTTTTATTGTTTATTTGACTTTTGTATATTACCTACCTCACTTGCTTTGGCAATGTTAACACATGTTTCCCATGCCAATAAAGCCCCTTGAATTGAATTGAAATTGAGAGAGAGAGAGAGAGAGAGAGAGAGAGAGAGAGAGAGAGAGAGAGAGAGAGAGAGAGAGAGAGAGAGAGAGAGAGAGAAAAAACATCTTGGCAGGGTAGACTTTTTGTATACTGTGCAGTAGGCCTATACTTTAAAGGAAGTCCGACTCATTGCCCAGCTGGGCTGCAAAGATGTTCAGAGAGGAGAAACAAACTATGTCATGTATTATTCCATTCAATATTTTACCCCGAATTAAGTATAATGTCCTTCTCTCTCTTATTCTTAGACTTCTTAATAACAGTATGTATAATTCAGTGGTCATTGTGGTGGATTGTTGGCTTGTCATCTGTGTGCATTCCCATTCTGAAGATTGCATCTGACATGTTTTATGGATTTGTTTGTATCAAGATGTGACAGCAGCACTCATCTCCCTAGCCTGTGTACAGCTCCAAAGGTTTCCTTCACCAAATGACCCCCCAATTGTCTGTCTCCACTTTGGGATCTGTGGCGCGTGCACGTAGTGCTCATCACCAGGGCGACCGGGGTTTCGAGGACGACGAGTGGCTGTGGTTGACATTTCGTCCCACGGGTAACCCAACAGCGCTTGCATTAAATCAAATAGACTCTTGAGTGTTTTTCACTTCACTTCCTAAAGTAAGGAATGTTCATGCATTATTTATCAACATTTGAATATGTCAAAGTCACTGAAGCCAATTTAAGTTCCTCTCCGTGTTGGAATTCTGTTTTGGTGGGTGGGATGGGTGCCATGGCAGAAGCCCACCCGAGAATGACCCTGTTTTCCCATCAGCATACAAATAAAACTACGTGCCGGTACACTCCAGCATTTTGGGCTTGAGATCAAATGTTTCATGAGGTAACAGTACAGAATGTTACCTTTTATTTGAGGATATTCTCATACATCTGATTTACCGTTAATAAATGAAAGCACTTTATATATCTAGTACCCCGATTTGAAGATGTCACAAGTACTTGGACAAATTTTACTTCGTGTATTCAAGTTGGAGAAAGTTTAGTATTTTGTCCCATATTTCTTGCACACAATGACCACATCAAGCTTGTAACTACAAACTTGTTCGATGCATTTATAGCTTGTTTCGGATTGTTTTCTCCAATAGGAAGTGAATGGTGAATAATGTATCGTGTCATTTGGGAGTGACTTTTGTCAACACTTTTACACGAATGCGGATGCTACCATAATTATGGATAATCATGAACGAGCGGTGAAAAAGTTAAGACAATAGTAAAGGAATGACAACACAGGTTTTGAAGGTAATATTCTTCTGGAATGTTCTCCCACCCAGGTAGAAATTTGAAAGCATTTCTTTTTGTTGTTGCTTGTGTCTAATTCAAATTGTTTATATTTTGTATTTTGTTTCTCTTCCAAGCACCCCATTCCTCCATCTTTATTGGTAAAAGCAAACATGCTAGTGAGTTAGAAATCCATTTTACAAACAGAATAAATCAAAAATACATCCACATCCCGCAAATATAAACAGTAACAAATCCCAAAATGATTCTTCCAATAAATGGGTTCCATTTTACACTACGATGTCACAGTAGCATCCACATTGCAGTATAAACAAGTGTAGAAGTTTCTCAAAGCAATTTCTGAAATCCCACTTTAATATGTAATAATCCTGTCATTAGATCTGTCCTTTACTGACATGTTCAAGAAAAGGACTGTTCATAAAAGCACATAGCAAACAAGTGTGAGGGTACTGTGCAGTGAAAAAGAACATCTTATTCTTTAGCCTTTTCCTTCTGGTCTCAAATTTCAATTGGCATTTTATTTATTTCCAAAACTAAATATGTTGCCACCTGATATAAGTGTCATGCTGATGTCTGTTAGATGGTAACACCAAGCCTCACTGATGTAGATGAAGCAAAGCCTAGGAGTCCAAGAGTAAGCCTCCCACTTTCCACATGTCTCTAATCTAACTCTTTCAATAGGACTGCAAAATGAACAGGGATCAAAATCTGGTAGGGGCTACGGCAACATAAAACTGTTTTTCTTTGCACTTAACGTTGAATTAGATGGTCTAGTCTTGAGTTAGAGACCTTGACCAAATATGAAAGAAGAATGCTCTAGAGTTCAGTATCTATAGATCAGCAGCAGCTATACAGGATTCATTTTTCCTCTCCTGACAAAATGTAAATACAGTATGTAAGGACAAATAATACACACCTTTTTTCAAGTATACACATTCAAAAGAGTATGTTACTTTGCTCATTTCAGAGCCACCAACACAATGCTTCTTGACTTGCAGTGAGTTCTCACTCATTAACACTAAGTGCCTCACATCGAATGGATTAAACTGCTGCCGAATATTGCTACTGTAAAATAAGATCAGAAACTGTGCATGGTTTACTTGTCAGCTCTCAAAACCATGCAGCTAAATCCTGGCAGACATGAGCTGGTAAGAATGTGTTGTGAAGTGACGCCACAAGGGTTGGTTTAACACAAACCTACCTTAAGTAGGGACATTAAGTACTCTTGCTTGAAAATAAAAATGGGACCTCTTTTCCTGACACAATTTCAACATTCATTCAAATGACACACTGAAAAAATAACAAAGTAATTCCTATTGCAAGAAAAATAACAAATCTCGTAAAAATGCAGCCTTCTGATTATGCAAGGCAAAATTATATATAAAACCAAATGCTCAGTATACATTCAAACACCATTGTCTACAGATCTCCAACAAGTTTGACAATAGATGAAGACATCCTCATCCAAAGATATCTTTGGTCTCAGATGACAGAAGAGATGACTCGGAAACAGAGAAAATAGAGTTGTTATACACCATCTCAAAAGTGCGTCACATTAGTCTTGGTGTTCATATGTGCATAAAGTGGCACCACACATTTAGTCGACAACAAAATACTCAGTGGAATATCAAGTGTCTCTCTTTGAATCCAAGATGGAGGCTGTATCTCATTTACATTTCAACAGGGGACGCTGATGCCTTCTGTAAACGTAGCTGTGACAGAGTAGCCATCCCTGGACCTTGAGCCTCGTAATTATAGACAACATCAGCCAAATAAGAGAGGATGAAACCATAGCTTAAATATTTATAAAAATACCTATTCACAGTAGTCATAAATGTTGTACTGATATTATCTGGTAACCACATCGAAACAGTTATTTATAACGGTTTAGATTTATCTCAGCAAAAGTGAGATTTTAATAATTATTCAGATGTTTCAAGAGAAAACAGTCGGCCCTTTCAAGCTTCACACGTATCATTAAAGTATAGACTTTGTCTCATATTAGTCCTTACTTCTTCAGTCTCAAAATACTGGAAGCTGGTCTAAAAAAACCTAAAGAAGTGATTTCTGTCAAATCAGCTTGAATTAGTTTAAAAAATATATCAAAGTCCTTCCCACGAAAAAGTGTGACGTTCGTATTGCCTTCATCGCCTCCATGAACGACTCTCATACTCGTCATCCTCATCGTCATCTTCCTCCTCTTCCTCCATAAGCAAGTAGGGGCTGACCTCCTGGAGGAATCACATGAAATAATAATCTTTAGATCAAGCGGTTCATTGAGTGATGATTTTACATGGTTTTCCAAAATGCTATAATAAAACAGGAAATAAGGAGAGAAGTACAGTAACTTACCGCATTGACCTCTTCCTTCGAGTCCTCCTCCTCAGGTTCTGTGGATACGGATGGTGTCTTCGGCTTGAACCATGAAATCTGTAGAACGCGACCTTTGAACTTTGCTCCTTGGTTTGCAGCCTATAACGTGAAAATGATCATGAATGGTAAAATTCAATTAAAACTTGAAAACTTTCTCAGTTATAAAGGCATCAAAATGTTACTGTGTGCATGCCATCTGCATGACATACATTCTCCGCGTCGCTCCGGGTCTTGAACGTCATGACAACACTGGTAGCGTCCTGATCACGGAGCTCCTCTATCTCACCAAATTTCTGTGACAAAGACGAGATTACAGAAACAGCCGTAAGTACCGGTAGAAACTCCTTTACACATCTCTCTGGTGGAAGCACTGTTTTTACAACTATAATGATTCATGCTTTGTCCCACTTGAGTTCTAGCACAGACTTTTCAATATTCAAATAAGACACTTTGGGAAAATTATACGACTAGCTGGATTTGATAAGGGTGTATTTTCTTACCACAAAGTGAGGCATCAGTTCCTCCTTCTCTTCCTGTGTGACTCCCAGGATAGCGATGGCTCGGGGCCTGTGGTCCACCACCATGTGATTGCCCCCTCTGCCACCTCCTCTGTGTCCCCGTCCCCTGCCCCTTCCTCGGCCCCTGCCCCTGATACCTGCTGCGTCGCCCACCTTCCCACGCCCGGTTGGTATCAGGCCCAACCGGGTGGCCTGGGGGAAACACAGTCAACAAGGTCATCAGATCCACAGCTAACTTCCATTTCTCAACAACACACAGCACGAGGTGCCAGCTGACACTATAAGGTGATGCCACAGATCCACATGTGGAACCAAGACAGCTGGCCGTGTCACCAGACCCCAAACCAAGGTGGTGGAGATGGTGCTACCTGGCATGTCCTCACCAAACAGTGCCAGGCAGCAGCGTCAGTATCCAGGAAGAAAATATAGTGCTACTGAGAACCAGTGTTCCCACAGGCTTGGTATCCATATTTAATGTGTCCAAGGGAACATGTACCAGCAGACTGACTGGTGGCCCTGATGGCTTGGAGCAGAGCACCAACACTCCTCCTCCTCCTAATTGTCATCCCTCCACTTTCTTACAAGGAACACAATCTCAAACTTTAATGACATCAGATGCATCAATGTAGGATCTCTGTTTGGTTAGGATTCATTAGTGGGTGTCCTCTGGGCTTGGTAAGTGCCTGCAGTTTAATGTGCAGAAGAGGGGTAAAGCCATGCATATTTCATGGAGGCTAATTTAAGCACACCATGCTTGAAAAGCCATGCAGAGGGCTGTTGTTAACAAAAATACATTTCTTGTTTCCAGCCTGATCCTCTGACATCAAGGATGACATAATGTGACTA
Source organism: Salvelinus alpinus (assembly GCF_045679555.1). Classification (NCBI taxonomy): domain Eukaryota; kingdom Metazoa; phylum Chordata; class Actinopteri; order Salmoniformes; family Salmonidae; genus Salvelinus; species Salvelinus alpinus. The sequence goes on along the minus strand of NC_092098.1, from coordinate 46,423,186 downwards.
GCGACAGACAGAACAGCTGTGGGACAAGGCATATGTTCACATCCAAGGTGATGCCTTTCTGCTCACTTCAGACCATTCTTGTAAAGGTTGCATTTTAACCAACAGTACACGTGTTCTGGATATGCCCAGGCTGCCACTCCTCCTTTAGTATGTCAGAAGACTGCCACATTCCAGACATGATCATTAATGCTAGAGCGCACTTCCCAAATTATGGATGCCCTGTGTACCCACCTCAACCTGCAGCTGACCCAGTCTCCTCTTCAGGTCGGTCGTGTCCTCTCCAGAACTCATCTTCTTGTGGAAATCAAGCTCTGCATCCAGAAGCTCCTTTTGTGCCTGAGGGAGAGGAGAGCACCATTGATATTATTTTGGGATTTCCACAATGCATGCGCCATAGAAATAGAATGAATACTCCAATTTGGTATTAGACAGAATGTTCTGGCCCACTGCCGTGGGGGAAAACAACCTGAGGTTACCTTGGTTACCCCACAGCAAAAACTTTACCCTTTTCAAAACACAATGTTCTTGTTGTCTGCTTGTTATAGTCAATTGCAAAAAAACATGTAGGAAAAGTACAACATGTCTAAAGATTACTTTCAACATTGCCTGCTCCAGAGTGTTCTCACTACTTAAAAATATTTAATATTTTAGGGCTTCCCTCATGCCCCCTTTAAATGAAGCTAGTAGCCACATGAGGGCTCTTCTGGCAGGCTTCCCTACATGCAGGTCAGATTTTTGACCAGGTTACATGTATATTGAACACCACATCTTTGTCATGTTTTGTTATTTCTGTAGAACCTAACATAAAAAAATAGACAATAAAGTTGACTCTTTTACAATGGGGGTTAATGGGAAAGAATTATTGGTTCCCCCAATTTGTGGGCGTGGTCAAAGGGAATTCCTTCTTATGACGTAAATATTTACATTTAAGTCATTTAGCAGACGCTCTTATCCAGAGCGACTTACAAATTAGACTCAGAAGGGGCTTGGAGCCTCTAAAGCCCAGTTTCAATTGGAACTTTGAAGTCAACCCAGGTTGGGCTGGCCTTGGTGGGCTAGCTCGAATTGCGTTTCCAGTGCCTCCGGGAATTAGAAATGTCATTTTGCTAGGTAGCCAATTTGTGACTGTGCAGGTGGCTTCGCTAATGTTGCTAGCTATCTAGCACCCCATACTCCTGCCAGTGCCAGAATCATAGCCATGTATTTAAGTTGCTAACGCTAGCAAAACGGTTAGTGTCGTCGCTAGCATAACAGGCTAGCTAGCTTAATTCCTACCTTGCTTGCCGTGACATTGGTTATTAGCTAGCTAGCTAACCAAGCAAACCAGACGACATGTTTGATATGTAGCTAGATTTTAATATGACCTGGCCGGATACAATTCCTGTTATCTCAAGTTAGCTTGCTAGCTTGTTTCAACTGATTTGCTAGCTAACGTTTGGTAGCTAGCATTAGAAGGCTGACTGTTCTTGTAAAAGTTTGTGTAGCGCCAAAATTAAGGATCCAGCTACGGTGGTAATTTGTGTAATGTCTGACTGTTACAATACTGCTTGTCCATGTGCTAGCTAACAGCAACAAGCCCAGACGAGCTAGCTAAATGTGTCAGCATCCAGCAGTGATTAGCTGGTGGTTGCATAGTAACGTCGTCACCAGTTGTGAAACTGGGCTGCGCTGGCCCGGGTTTCCCCCGACCCAGCTCGAATTTGAGAATTCCATTCGAGCCAGCTCAAATTTGCCCTAATTTTAAGTGCCAGTGGACACAGTGCTTAACCCTGACAATTTGACTGGTAAACTCATGGGTTTACAATGGCTGCCTGGTATTGTGATGCAATCATTTCCATGTTAATGTAAAATGTTCATTCAAATTATGATCAAGCGCATGCAAAGGAATGTATTTTTTGTCATGTCAGTTGAGTTGATTCAACAAATCACAGAATATGATATGGTAGGTAGACCTACATCTGTCTTAGTCTTGGACTGAGCCGTGTTGGCTGTGGAATGGGAGGCTGGGTTCATCTCGTTTTGAAGCTGGGAGATCTTGTCGGTCAGATCCTTCAAAGTCTTCATAATGTTGGCCCTCTCCTCTGGCTTCAATGTGGCCCTGTTCTTTTCAAGTCTGTTGATCAGAGCCTATAGGAGGGAGGACATGAGATTAACTGACTAATCAAGACGAGCAGGGTATCCAGGACAACACCCAGGGTCTCTTGGTCTAGAGGTGTCCTTGTTTTGATAGTGACAACACGATGATGATCACAGAATGTGGTTTATTTGCGACTAAAAGGAAAGGTGGTGATGGTGGCATCCTTTAAATTAAGTCGGAAGTTTACATACACCTTAGCCAAAATACATTCAAACTCAGTTTCACAATTCCTGACATTTAATCCTAGTAAAAATTCCCATTCTGAGGTCAGTTAGGATCACCACTATTTTAATTATGTGAAATGTCAGAATAATAGTAGAGAATGATTTCAGCTTTTATTTATTTCATCACATTCCCAGTGGGTCAGAAGTTTACATACACTCAATTAGTATTTGGTAGCATTGCCTTTAAATTGTTTAACTTGGGTCAAACGTTTTGGGTAGCCTTTCACAAGCTTCCCACAATAAGTTAGGTGAATTTTGGCCCATTCTGACAGAGCTGTTGTAACTGAGTCAGGTTTGTAGGCCTCCTTGCTCGAACACACTTTTTCAGTTCTGCCCACACATTTTCTATAGGATTGAGGCCACTCCAATACCTTGACTTTGTTGTCCTTAAGCCATTTTGCCACAACTTCGGGAGTATGCTTGGGGTCATTGTCCATTTGGAAGTCCCATTTGCGACCAAGCTTTAACTTCCTGACTGATGTCTTGAGATGTTGCTTCAATATATCCACATAATTTTCCTTCCTTATGATGCCATTTATTTTGTGAAGTGCACCAGTCCCTCCTGCAGCAAAGCACCCCCACAACATGATGCTGCACCCCCGTGTTTCACCGTTGGAATGGTGTTCTTCGGCTTGCAAGCATCCCCTCAAACAGTTCTATTTTTGTTTCATCAGACCAGAGGACATTTCTCCAAAAAGTACAATCTTTGTCCCCATGTGCAGTTGCAAACCGTAGTCTGGCTTTTTTGTGGCGGTTTTGGAGCAGTGGCTTATTCCTTGCTGAGCGGCCTTTCAGGGTATGTCGATATAGGACTCGTTTTACTGTGGATATAGATACTTTTGTACCCAATTCCTCCAGCATCTTCACAAGGTCCTTTGCTGTTGTTCTGGGATCGATTTGCACTTTTAGCACCAAAGTACGTTCATCTCTAGGAGACAGAACACGTCTCCTTCCTGAGCGCTATGACGGCTGCGTGGTCCCATGGTGTTTATACTTGTGTACTATTGTTTGTAAAGATGATTGTGGTACCTTCAGGTGTTTGGAAATGTCTCCCAAGAATGAACCAGACTTGTGGAGGTCTACATTTTTTTTCCTGAGGTCTTGGCTGATTTCTTTAGATTTTCCCATGATGTCAAGCAAAGTGGCACTGAATTTGAAGGTAGGCCTTGAAATACATCCACATGTACACCTCCAATTGACTCAAATGATGGCAATTAGCCTATCAGAAGCTTCTAAAGCCATGACATCATTTTCTGGAATTTTCCAAGCTGTTTAAAGGCACAGTCAACTTAGTGTATGCCAACTTCTCACCCACTGGAATTGTGATACAGGGATTTATAAGTTAAATAATCTGTCTGTAAACAATTCTTGGAAAAATGACTTGTGTCATGCACAAAGTAGATGTCCTAACCAACTTGCCAAAATTATAGTTTGTTAACAAGACAATGACTCCAACCTAAGTGTATGTAAACTTCCGACTTCAACTGTATGTAGTATAAGCAACCATCTTACCTTTTGACATTCAATCTGCTTCTCCAGCATCTCCTGCTTCTTTTTCCTCATGTCCTGCTGCAACTTCAATGTCTCCTGAAACAAGAATAAAGCAAACAATTATTTACAGTGTAATTTTGATTTGTGTATAAAAGGTATTGACTGACTATGAAAGTCATTCAAAATGCAGACGGCAAAAATTACTTGCCTGCTTCTTTTTCAAGATCTCCTGTGCTTCAAGTGCTTTGGCAGTTTTACCAAGTGACTTGGACGCTCCCTTGTGGACTGTGGAGCTGTAGGGCCCCTTCTGAAGGGCCACAGAAGTAGAGAAGAGTGCCTAGGACAGGAAGAGACAGACCCTTTGATTACTACCTTACCCCTGTGTCAATCTACTCTCTTTGCCATCATACAACACCATGCTGTAGCTCTGCATAGGGGCACTCTCAGACCATAGGAGCTGACGGCTTACCGCTGCAGGGTCTGCGCTGGGGTGCAGGATATCCAGTTTGCCTCCAGCCACAGCTCCAACACCAAGGCCATGTTTGGACACCGTCTTATTATTCAGCACATAGGCCCCGGGATTGTGTTGCTTGATTACCTGCTGGTTTATACAGAGATACATAAGAGTCATGAAAGAAATGTTGATCACATCTAACCTGGAACTTTGAACTTCTCCATTCAAAATCAAAACTACTGTTCGAATGAATAAATGCGTGGCCAGCTAAAAAGGTTTTAGCAGTAGTGAGAAGTGCTCTGTCCACCTTATGAACACTGGGGTGCTGCTGCCCCATAGCAGAGCTCTGTCCATGTCCGTCCCCCTGGCCCTGACCCATGCCCTGTCCCTGCTGGGTGTTGGCCTCACGGTGCCAGTACACACGGATGAAGCGGTTGTTGAGCACCGCCTCAGTGCTGGAGATGGCCTGCCGTGCCTCCTCGTTGGCTGTGTACTGGATCAGCGCTGCCTCGGGATCGCCACCAAATACCACCTATTGGAGGAGACAGGTCAGAAAGTAGTAAACGGGAAGGCCAGAAGTTATGTCCCTGATCACCATCCAAAGTAAAATGCATGTACACACCCTAACATTTATTGATCTAAGACTCATTGTTTAGTGGTACACATGGTTTCAAGGTATTGTCAGATTTCTTACCTGAATGTTTACGATGGTACCAAACTTGCTAAAGTGCTCATTCAATTTGGTGATGTTGTTGAGATCTCGGGGGATTTTGCGAACTTCAAGCTTAGTGTTGACGTAGTGATTCTTCTTGGGGAAGCCCCCGTGTTGGGGCTTGTTGTTGGGGAAGTTGAGCTGGTTGTTGGCCTGGTAGTTGGGCCTGGAAGAGAATGAGTTATTCTTCTTACTTTTTTTTTTTTAATAGGTATTTTCTTAAAACTGTACTGTTGGTTAAGGGCTTGTAAATAAGCATTTCACTGTAAGTATTCGGCACATGTGACAAATACAATGTTCTTACTTGTCCATCCAGGGTTTTTTGGGCAGTGGACCCTCTGTGGGCCCCAGGGGCCTCTTCCTACTCTCATGCTCTGTGCTGCTGTAGCGACACACACTGCTGGGGACACTGGCCACCGCCGGCTCTGTCTGGATCACGATGTTAGCCGCTGGGACAGGAGAAACACATCGTCATTCATAATGACAGCTCGAATCTGGACCGCTGTATCTGGATGACACTGAGGGTACGTAAAGGCAGGATTCATACACATTTTGACAGATGCTATTGTGACTTTTCACCAAATTCCCATGACCAACAATTGGTGTAGTCTACGTACGTATAAAAAAAAAAAAGCATGAATGTGGATTGGACGCTGAGTAACTGCTCTCTGATCCTATGTACCATCTCCTGTCGTTGTGCAAGGCACTTAAACACCACAAAGTAGAATACCTGTTAGGCAACTGTATATATAAAAAAAAAAAAAATGTGGTCAACACTCAGTCTGGAGAGCTACTTCGTGAGCAGGCTTTGATCCAGCCCTGCTCAAACACAGAGTCGGCTTTATCAAGGTTTGGTTGAGCAGCTCATTTCTAAAATGTGGGTAGTTAAAGGGGGACTGGAATAAAAGCCTGGAGGATGGTTATCCACCCTTTATGTAAAACATTGCAACATTACATTAGCTCATTCAAAAATATCAAAGGTCAAATGGCTATGGTAGTGGGGCTGGGCGATATGGAAAAAGACCATATTTTTCAAATGTTATGTTTTTGAATAATAAAGGTTGTAAATATGCTTTGAGTATCTTGGTCTGCGGTTGTCAGGCCGGTTGGACTTACTGCCAAATTCTCTCAAATTACATTTGTAGAGAAATTAACATTTTAATTCTCTGGCAACAGCTCTGGTGGACATTCCTGCAGTCAGAATGCCAATTGCACACTCCCTCAACTTGAGACATGTGTGGCGTGACAAAACGGGACATTTTAAAGTAGCCCTTTATTGTCCCCAGCACAAGCTACACCTGTGTAATGATCATGCTGTTTAACCAGCTTCTTGATATACCACACCTGTCAGGTGGATGGATTATCTTGGCAAAGGAGAAATGCTCACTAACAGGGATATAAACAAATTTGGGCTCAAAATATGAGCGAAATAAGCTTTTTGTGCTTATGGAGAATTTCTGGGATTTTTATTTCAGCTCATGAAACATGGGACCAGCACTTTACATGTTGCATTTATATTCTTGTTCAGTTGAAATGTATTGAACATGAATTAATTTGCCCAAGTTTATCGTAAGACATGAATAGAATGCATCAGTGATTCGCATTTCCTGCAACTTTCTGAAGAGGCAACAAGAATGCCACTGTGTCTGTGTGGTGCACACCTCTACCACTGTGTGTAGCGATTAGCGATGATGCTAGCTAATGAAAACAATCTTCTGGTTGATGGAAAGGCTTTCCCAAAAACCTTCTCAATTAAATGCTAACTACAAACGTTAGGATATAATTGCATAATTTCACAAGGCCCTATACTTACCTGGCAGAATTTGATCAGGATTATGTTAAATCAGTCCAGTGGGTATTTGTTTTGAAAACTCTACCATCACATGGGCGCTACAAAAAACACTGCTAAACAGCCTCTTGGATAGGTGCACAATTCAATTACAGTAACTACACTCCAAAATCTAATATTTTACCCTGACCTCAAAAGTGGTCTACGGATGTGATTTAAGATTTGCTGTGGACTTAGAACATCCAATTTATTTTTGGAAAAATCTAAATGGAATCAGGTAAAAAAAAAAAAAAAAAAAGATTTCATAGCACCCTAAATACAGAAGTCCTCATGTTTACTATAGGGTAGGATCAGAAAGAAAGCCCAAACTAAACCACCAAAGTAAGACCCACATGTGATACCTCTGGATCCCTGGCCATCCCCGGAAGTGAGGCCGATCAGGTTGGGCCTCTGGGTCTGGATGCGGGGGATGAACTGCCTGTACTGGGGCCGGCCGGCTGCTGTCATGCCTGGAGACTCTGGGTTGTAACCCTCTGGGTCATAATTATCTGGCAATACAAGGGAGAACAGACAAACATCATTACAAGAAGTCAGTGTTGACCCAAATAGGGCTATCCATCACAACACCTACTTTAACTATATGGCTACACTACAGGGAGAAAAAAAATACAGTTCTAGTATTGAACTCAATATTATAGTCTGCTTTTGCTCTATAATGTTCAATGGCTTGGGACTCAATAATGCATGCACTAAACTAGAGCAACTAAAAATAATATTTCAATTGAGAGTAGTGAAACGCACCCCATTTTAATTTCCTCTCTTATGTGGGCAGGACTACTAAAATAGAGTTTTTGCACTGTCTAATGTGCAGCTTACAGGAACAGTGGACTTTAGTTCATCAACAGTGCAACCCTCTGGTCAAAAGATGCTACTGCACCCTAAAGAAACAACGAGATCATGCAGGCCAGGCAGTAGCACAAAAACAAAACTAACACCCCAACTCAAAAAGGAAATAATTTGCAACACATGAATGAACCATGTGAACATAAATACTTTAAGACAACAGCATTTCTTCCTCACTACAGTCAAACAATACCATTTGCTTCACATGGATTTGAAAGTCAGTGTATGTCAAAGAAAACAAACGGACAAAAATGTGAACAATATGGGAGCTATGCTCAAAAAAGTACCACTTTGCCAAGCTTATTGAGAAAAGCATAGCTGCTTACATTCTGACTGAGAATATTGGGGGTGTAGAGAGACAGAAGAGGGAGGTGGTGGTGGTAGAGGAAGAGGAGGAAGTCCCACTCCAGGCGGTCCTAGAGAGGACGCAGAACTCGTCCCTGAGTGGTTGGGAGTTTCTATCCCACTTGATGGTATCAATGGGGGCCCTATGGGAGATACAATTACAAGCTGAACCCAGTAAATAATAGACACTGGTCATTTACTTAATAAACCCCTAAACAGAATAGGCTAGGTAAAGTACTGCAGACATAAACATTAAGTATAGGGTGAGTACTAGTGAGGGTAAGACAACAAAGACAGCTGTTTCCCTGAGGTGTGTTTCTATGTAGCACAACAGAGTCCTTATAACATGCCATTTCTCCATGGAACAGGCAAGCCTTGAACAGGGAAACAGCTTTCTTCTCATTGATACAAACACACATCCATGCATCCTAAAATGACTCATCCATAGAACTTGTCTTTATATCTGTGCCATTGTAGCATCTGTGACAGCATGGGCAGTGCCATTGAGGCTACAACCCATAGGAATCCCCACCTAGTTGACTACTTTAAAAATGGTGCAATGTCCACGCTAAAACGGGTTATATCCATGATGAGTCCTCCATCTCTAGGCTCTCACCACATCAGGAACTAAAGCTAGGGCCCTGGGTTTTTCTTAATCACGTGGCCTGACCAGGAAAAACTCTTGGCCTTAGCCTATGTCAAACAATGACTGGTGAGCATTCCGGGTTCAGTGTTGAGTTCCTAATTGGAGAAACATAACATTACTCACCAGGAGGCGGCATAGGGAAGATGCCCGGTGGGGGCGGCTGGCCGTGGGGGGGCATTGGCATCCTGATGGCCGGGGGTGGCTGGCCGTGGGGGGGCATGACCATGCGGGACGGTGGAGGCATGCCAGGTGGAGGAAACGGAATCATGGCGGGCAGCGTGACGTCGTCCACGATCAGAGGATCATTGCCGTGGTCAAAGGGACAGAGGTCACCACGCACACAGAAACCTTTTTCTGTGGAAGACGGAGACTGATCAAAATTCCATTCAAAAGATATACGAATGGCTTTCTTACTGTAAATGCGCTCAGCAAGATGCTTGCCAATAATAGCTTTAAAAAAATGTAATATAGAAATATCAGCCCAAATGAGATTATCGGTTTGGCAACATTGACACTTTTTGTTTACAGTTCCTGACAAGATCCAGGCTCTTCTCTGAACCCTCAAGGTGGGGTGGAGTGAAATATCATTGCTGTTGAGACTGTTGGATGAATATAAACAGTGTCCCTCAGGGGAAGGATGTTCAACTTGGGTCATTAGCGCAGCTTTAAACCAGGCAAACACCCTACTGAGGGTTGGAATACCACACAACCGATTGCATTTAATCCATAAATAAAACACAATCGACTGGTATTTTACTAAATATTTGTACAATTTGATTAGAGTAGACATAAGCTTATATGAACCCTGAAGCACACAATGATTAGAAGGCCATGCGAGGCCACCTGCTTCCATATTCAACATCCGTTTACACGTTTTTGCAAGTACATACATTACATTAGAACTTATTTTGATTATGGGTAAGTTAGTCTTGTGCCTTTCATTCACAAAAAAAGATAAGAGCTGTTTAGCTACATAATATATATATATTTTTTTAACTGGTTGTTCTTGTAAAAGAGAACGTGTCCTCAATGACTTACCTGGCAAAAATAAAACCCAGATATTGTTGCTAGATTCACAGCAAATCTGTAACATCTCAAATCATAATATAGACCAGAGTGAAATTAGACCATTTTAGTTAGCCCTTACCGTCATAGTCACGGCAGCGGTGCTTGACTGAAGTGCCCTTGTTGAACGGCTTGCCCTCCCTGTGATTAGAGTAGTAATTAGACCAGCTCTCTGTAGTGCTGTCGGGCAGGTGAGCGGGTGCTACCACGGTAACAGAGTTGGGGACTGCTTGGCCCCCGGAGGAGGGAAATGGGTGCTGCTGGGGGGTAGGTAGGAGGGGCGGAGGGTGCTGGTGCTGTTGGGTTACCAGGGACCCAGAGGTGGAGTTGAAACTCTCAGGCTCCTTTCTCTCCACTTCAAACTTTGACCTGTAATCTGTTTAACATACACAGACACACAGAAAAGCTTGAACCTAAAAGGACACAAATTGCAACATAACCCAGGAAAAAAATACCCCCTTTAGGAAACATTCTCACCACAGAGGGCATTTAAGGATCCCCCAGTAAAAGTCCAGTCAATACGCTAATGTCTTTTGTTTGTTCTTAGCAAAGATTTCTTTTCAACCTTTCAGGTTAAACATTTGAAGTAAAGCAAATATCCATGTCCGCGCCCCTGTGAGTCTCACCTCTCCCTCGGCTGTGCTCCTTGTCCCTGCTCTTGCCTCGGCTCCCACTTCGGCTCCTGCTGCGACTGTAGCTGCGCCCACGAGAGTTGCCTCCGTGCCGGTCATGCCTCTCCCGGTGGGAATCGGTGCTTTTACCGTGGCGGTCCATGTCACGCCGCTTGCGGTCATCTCGTCTGCGGTCACCACGTCCCCTGTGTGGTCAGGCATGTAGGTTGGTCATTTAGCAGCACTTTTTATACAGCACTGGAACTCAAGGAGTTTCCTGTCTTTGTGGTAATCTGTACTATTGATGTGACTAGCATTTCAACAACAATAACTAAATTGTGTCAAAGGTGCAGTCCATTAGACTCAAGGGCCTAATCAAACTAACATCTTGACCCCAGAGAGCTTCATCACTGTCATGAGAAGAACTCTTGAGAACACCAGGAAACAACAAACATATAGATTCCAGCCTCACCTTGATTCGTTTAAGTCAGAGCGGTTTCTCAGTGGACTTCTCCGCCTCCTGTTATCCCCCCTATCCTCTTCTACATTTTCAGCCTGAAGAAAACAACAATAGTTAGCTAGGTATATCCCCACTATCAAAGACTGCGACATAATACGACAGAGGAAGCTCAAAAAAAGCCCTTACCTCCACAGCCTCCTGTTTTAACACAGGGAGTTTGGGCTCCTCTTTGGGAACTTCCTTAGGAGGTGGATTCCCCAAGTAGTTTTTGGTGGTCAAACATTCAAAGAGCTTATCAACAAAACCAGTGGTTTCTGCAATAGGGAAAGCATCGAGGCATAAGACTTTTATAAATATTTCACAGTCAGTCTACTACATGTTTACACAACGAAAATACTAACGTTAGTTGGTGAGATGCAAACCAACACTGACATTAAGGAGTTACGTAGCCTACCTTTTTGTAAAAAGACATCCAGTTGATCTGCACAAAGTGCTTTCAACTCTTTCTCAGGTTTGTCCTTCTTTACCAAAGCCACAACATAGTTGGCTAAAGCAGAGGGGTCCGCCTCACATCTGCAAACGCAAACATTATCCATATTACTCAACAGGGTTTGCATAGTTCCCAACCAGAGGTACTAGGATACCTGTGGGTACTTTCCCTATCCACATGGGGTACTTTAGAAGACCACAGGATACTTGTAAAATGCCCATGTGGGGTACTCCGGGCAGGACAAAATTCAGTTGGTGGTGCAGTAACCGAAAAAGGTTGGGAAACACTGCATTAGACAATATCTAGCTAGAATCATTCATTTGTAACCAAGAGAGTTGTAATGAAAAAGTTGAGGTTTTTAAGGCAGAAGGTTAGACCCTAATCTCGTGCTACATAACACATATGCTACAAATGACAACACACACGTAGTTACATAAACTTGGATGACATGCTTCTTAACTGGCTTAGTTAGCTGGTTGGCTAAATGCTAGACGTCACTGCTAGCACTGTCTAAGGCCGGGTAGATGCAGCTAACTTAGCCACTACATGTATGATAGGATGTTAAACAAACTAGGAGTAGACTAAGTAGTTACCCATTCATCACAAGCCAAACGTGCTGTGCAGCCATTCATATAAATAATTCACCTTGATTGGGACGATGTTGATTCAGTTGAGCAAGCTAGCTTTTAGTTAGCTGGCCAAGTTAACTACTGTAACGTTAGCTACTTAATTAGTTAGCTAAATTGCGGCAGCGACCGCAAAACACATCTAAAATGTTATAATCAGATTAGTGTCTGCAATTTACCCAACAAATCCGATATGCAGAATGTGTAACGTCGCATAATTGACAGAACAAACGTGAAATGTGTATTTTTATTGCCATATAACAAGTTAACGTTAGCGGTGGCGTAGCTAGTGCTAACTCGTGCAATCTAGCTAAATGTCATTTCAATTAATCAACACTCACATTGGCTCCAGGAGTTTTGCCAGCCAAGACTTCAAAGCTTCCACATTTTCTATGATCATCATGAAAACGACTTAACAATACTGACTACAAGTTCAATGTGCGTTGTGGTATTCCTCCTTTCATCGTCTATAAATGTATATTAGGCTTAGCTAGGCCTTCAATAGTCACTCCACTTGCAGGTCGGACGAATTGCTTTACGTTCAAACACAGGCATGGCAACTTAACTGGCAATGTCGTAAACCGATCAGCTGGCCACACTAAGATTGGGGTTTAGTGCTATCCGGGATCCTTAAGACGTCTCTACCCCCATTGAAGTTTATATTTAAAATGGTTAAGGTAATTTTTATTTGTATATATTTTTTATCCTTTATTTAACTGGGCAAGGTTAATGTTAGGGTTTAGGGTAGGGACGTCCCAAGGAATCCCGATAGCACTGACCCTAAGTAACCAGCAACCAATCACCCTGAAACTGAATCCTAAAACTCTTTGGTTTTGCAGCTCTATTTAAATTTTTTATTAATGTCGAAGTTTCAATATTCTTTGAACAAACTTCAGGCAAGGGTTGACTCTTAACTAAAATCTTTTATCACATTTTTTTTCACTCCTTTAAAAAATATGAACAATGTAAATTATAATCTATAAATATGTATTTCCAATGATAGGTATAGGAGGTATATTTCACTGGTCATCTCCAAAGCCAACACCTACTTTGGCAGCCTTTCCTTCCAGTTTTCTGCTGCCAATGATTGGAACGAATTGCAAAAATCACTGAAGTTGGAGACTTATATCTCCCTCACTAACTTTAAGCGTCAGCTGTCAGAGCAGCTTACTGATCGCTGCAGCTGTACACAGTCCATCTGTAAATAGCCCATCCAACCAACTACCTATCTCATCCCCATATTTGTTTTTCTTCTCTTTTGCACACCAGTATTTCTACTTGCACATCCTCATCTGCACATATAACACTCTAGTCTAATTTGCTAAATTGTAATTACTTCGCCACTATTGGCCTATTTATTGCCTTACCTCCTTACTTCATTTGCACACACTGTATACATATTTTTTTATTGTGTTATTTATTGTGTTATTGACTGTTTGTTTATCCCATGTCTAACTCTGTGTTGTTGTTTTCTCAACTGGCCTACCTGGTTAAATAAAGGTGAAATAAAAAAATAAAAAAATATTGGTGTGAAATATTCTGATTGTGTTTTCGTACTCCAGAGAAAGTACAGTAGGCTGCTTCCTTCTGCTGTGAAAGAGGTTCATGGCCAGAAGGGATCCAGTTTTTGACAAATTAATGTCAGATTGGACTTTTCGTAGCAGGTTAGGAGAAATTACGCAGCAGGTTAGTGTAATTAACGTAGCAGGTCAGGAGAAGGAAGTTAAGATTAGCTAAATGCAAAACATTTTTTTTTACGGTAATTTGACAAAAGCTGATCCCTTCTAGCCCTGACCGTGAAAGAGCCCCTCACTTATACTACATTTCCCAGAAGTCTGCACTGTGTGAATGAGCTGTAGATGTCAACAGCTAAGTGCTGAAGGTTAGTTTTACTCCAATGTTTGTAAACAAAGTAAATCTAAACAAACATTATATAGCCTCAAAACATGGTTAAAACTATAATTTAGATGGTCAGCCCTTGCATCCATACCCCTGTCTATGAATATGAGAGTGGCTACATTTCTCCAGCCCCATCCCTTACCTTTTTACCAGGGAATTATCTTTGTTATTGTTTAAACTGCTGATTGCAGAAATAATGATGAGGAACAAGGATGTTGTTGTTCTTCAATCTAAATTAATTATACATATTAATTTTAGGAGCGAAACGGAACAGCAAAGTTGGACTTTCTCAAAAGATAGAGGGGGAAATCCAACAGAAATGGGAGAAGGAAAGAAGGTTTGATTGTGACTCACCCACCACTATTGGTGAAAGCACATAGTAAGCCTACTTGGACCGTTATTATGATTATCCATGCCCTACTTTAGTTTTCACGCCCACTTTTCCCAACCTAATGTACCACCCTTTCATTCACAGCAAAAACAAGTACTTTGTCACCCACCCCTACTTGAATGGAAGGCTGCATCTCAGTCATACTTTCTGCCTTTCGAAGTAAGATATATATAGATTTGACTTGTAGATGTACTAAGTGTAGGTCTTATTACGTTCAAGATCCTCTGTGAAAAATGTATTTTACACATTGCTCTTTATTTCGTTGTAGTTTGCTGTTGGTTTCCATTGCTTGAAAGGGAAGCAATGCCTATTTCCATTTGGGTTGCATTGTACAGGAAGCTTGCTGTGCACATCATACATGATCGGCTGTTATTTAAGAAGGTTACATTCATCTTAATTCACAGGCCTGTGCAAGCAAGCTGAAGTGAGAGATGGAGGTTCCCTGATGAGGAGGAAGAGAACCCCAAGTTTGCAGATGAGTTCATCTTTAAAGACAAATATAAGGCCATAAAGGTGAACATTTTATGCAAATATCAATTGATCCTCTGCACTACTTGTAAGCTTGGGGAAATTTGTTTCCTTTAATGCACAATTCAAAATGTAACTTTTCTCTTGTGTGTGATCTTCAGAGCAAAGCAGTGGCAAAGGCTGTAGAGTCCAAGTTCCAATGGGACATTATGTGGTCTCTGGGGTTGAGTGACAAGGAGATGGTGCCGTTTGCCAACATGGAGCACTGGCTGGAGTACTTCTCACCCCAGGCCGTGAAAGACCAAAAGATGATGGGTGTAAAGGTGACTGATTATGACAAGAAACCATCAAACTGAGTTTGTTTCTTAATGTTATCTTATACAGTACCAGGAAGCCTGATGTCAACCAATAGACATACATTTGTTTCATGAGAACTGGTTCCTAACTCGAGATCTGTGCTAATAACTTAAATTGTCTTGCAAATCTCGCATTTACATCAATGTATAATTATTGTGGAAGTTAAGTGTGTGGATCTCAAGTTAAGATTCAGACCTGAATGTGCAGAGCAACAAACATGCTTTAGGTGCTGACAATGTTATTAAAAAAAGGTGATTATATCACAGGTGGTACTGGCGACACGCCTTCATCACAACCGTTGTGAAGCCTTTCTACGACTCCTCTGTGAGGTGGCAGTTTATCGCCCTAAATGAGAGGAATACATTTAAGTTTGGTAAAAGGTAAGCTGTTGGAAATGGTTATAAATATCCCTGCATTTTCCATGTAGCATTATTACATTGTCATGCAGGTATACCATCTAATCACCGAAAGATGGAAAGCTGTGTATGGATCACGACAGGCAGACTGGAAAGGTAAAATGTTCTTACCACTACATAATCTCAGTGAGTTGTGTGACTACAGCTCTGCAGCTTTTGTCATCAAAGCCCCATATACTACCCACCACGGCGACCTGTATGCTCTCATTGGCTGGTCCTCACTACATATTCGTCGCCAAACCCACTGGCTCCAGGTCATCTATAAGTCTTTGCTAGGTAAACCTCCGCCTTATCTTAGCTCACTGGTCACCATAGCAACACCCACCCGTAGCACGTGCTCCAGCAGGTATATTTCACTGGTCATCTCCAAAGCCAACTCCTTCTTAAGCTGCCTTTCCTTCCAGTTCTCTGCTGCCAATGACTGGAACTAATTGCAAAAATCACTGAAGTTGGAGACTTGTATCTCCCTCACTAACTTTAAGCGTCAGCTGTCAGAGTAGCTTACCGATCGATCGCTGCAGCTGTACACAGCCCATCTGTAAATAGCCCATCCAACCAACTACCTAACTCATCCCCATATTTGTTTTTGTTTTTCTGCTCTTTTGCACACCAGTATTTCTACTTGCACATCCGCATCTGCACATATATCACTCCAGTGTAAATTGCTAAATTGTAATTACTTCCCCACTATTGGCCTATTTATTGCCTAACCTCATTACTTCATTTGCACACACTGTATACAGATTTTTCTATTGTGTTATTGACTGTACGATTGTTTATCCCATGTGTAACTCTGTGTTGTTTTTGTCACGCTACTTTGCTTTATCTTGTCCAGGTCGCAGTTGTAAATGAGAACTTGTTCTCAACTGGCCTACCTGGTTAAATAAAGGTGAAATTTTAAAAAATCGTCATGTTTTTACATTCTTGGGATCCACAGGATTACACCCTCATTAAGATGAAGGTTGTCGAGCCCTACCCTGCAAAACTAAGGTACTACTCTATGTGAACCCGACACACTGTATTTTATTTTGTAGCATGAGACTCGGAACGACTTTTTCATTGATGTAACCAATCAATTTTGTGTTGTCAATTGTGACATAAGGTGCAAGTTGGTTGTCCTAATAGCAGGTTACAGCAGATTATAGCAGGTTGCTGCTTAAAAAAAATTGCACTCTTCTGAACACTATTTTCCTGGTAACCCTAAACCCTGCAGTGGCTTTAAAAATCAGAGCATCTTCTTGGTGGCAGCTACTCTCAGACCAGAGAGCATGTTTGGCCACACTAACTGCTGGGTCCATCCTGACATCAAGTACATAGCCTTCGAGACGGCCAGTGGAGACGTGTTCATCAACACACGGAGGTCTAATAGTACACATGTCTTACCAGGGCTTCACGAAGAAGAACGGCAAGGTCACAGGGATCATGGATGTTCTGGGAAAGAGATGTACATTTAAATGACATCCTTATGTTTAAGTATCTGCACATACACTTACACACTGCAACTTATGTGAGCCTGACACATACACACACACACACACTACATCTCATGTGACCACACACACTCACGTTTAACTCTCTCCGTAAGATATTCTTGGATGTGCTCTTAGTGCCCTGCTGACATCTTACCAGACCATCTATGCTCTGCCCATGCTCACCATCAAGGAGGACAAAGGTATTGGAATAGTCAAGAATGCTCCAAATACCACTTAATTGCTTCCATGATGTCTCTGCTCCAGCACGTCAAGATCGGGCTTGAGGCCTTCTTCCTTTTGAAGAGCTAAAGTGAGGGAGGCATACGTCATTGTAGAGCACAGTAAACATTGAAATAAAGTAAAAGATGATGGTTACTGATTTAGGACCTGAGGGGATGCTACACACAACTCCCACAGCATTGCTCTTGGATTGCCTCTTTTGCTATGAGTCATAACAATGAATTATTTTGGTCTGTTTTTCTCCAGGGGTTTACATCTGCATTGAAATGGTCTGACTAAATTGAAACGTCAGAATGCAGATGTCTATGACTTTGTTCTCTCGCTCATGCACAATGTCCTGTGTTTGGTAGAGAAGGCAATGAGGGAAAACATTCTCTGAGGACACCGCAGGGGCATTTTTGTGCCTCTGGGTGTTGGTTGTGTTTCTCATGTGACTTTGGTCCACTTGCTTTGTGACACCCTGGCACTGGAATTGTCACCAGCGTTGTCACGTTCCTGAGCTGTTTTCTGTTAGTTTTGTATGTGTTAGTTGGTCAGGACGTGAGTTTGGGTGGGCAGTCTGTTTTGTGTTTCTATGTTGGTTTAAGGGTGACCTGATATGGCTCTCAATTAGAGGCAGGTGGTTTTCATTTCCTCTGATTGAGAGCCATATTAAGGTAGGTGTTTTCACATTGATTGTTGTGGGTGGTTGTCTCCTGTGTCTGTGTATGTTGCGCCACACGGGACTGTTTTCGGTTTGTTTGTTCGTTCGGTTTTTGTGTAGTCTGTTTTTCCTGTTCATGCGTTCTTCGTGTTTCATGTAAGTTCTTACGTTCAGGTCAGTCTACGTCGTTTGTTGTTTTGTATCTATTCAAGTGTTCTTCCTGTTTTTTCGGTTTTGTTTAATAAATATAATGTCAAGTTACAACGCTGCGTCTTTGTCGAATCACCACTCCTCCTTTTCGTATGAAGAGGAGGAGGAATTCCGTTACAGAACCACCCACCAACAAAAGATCAAGCAGCGGTGTAACGGGAGGAAGGGACAGCAAGAAGGAGGAATGGACATGGGAGGACATTTTGGACGGCAAGGGTTGCTACACATGGGAGGAGATTCTGGCTGGTAAGGATCGCCTCCCATGGGAACAGCTGGAGGCAGCTCGGAGAGCGGAGGAAACCGGAGAGAGGAACCGGCGTTATGAGGGGACGTGTCTAGCACGGAAGCCCGAAAAGCCCGTGAGTACTACCCAAAAATTTCTTGGGTGGGGGCTAAGAGGTAGTGGGCCAAGGGCAGGTAGGAGACCTGCGCCCACTTCCCAGGCTAACCGTGGAGAGCGGGAGTACGGGCAGACACCGTGTTACGCAGTAGAGCGCACGGTGTCTCCTGTACGTGTGCATAGCCCGGTGCGGGTTATTCCACCTCCCTGCACTGGTAGGGCTAGATTGAGCATTGAGCCAAGTGCCATGAAGCCGGCTCTACATATCTGGCCACCAGTGCGTCTCCTTGGGCCGGCTTACATGGCACCAGCCTTACGCATGGTGTCCCCGGTTCGCCTACATAGCCCGGTGCGGGTTATTCCACCTCCCCGCACTGGTCGGGCAACGGGGAGCATTCAACCAGGTAAGGTTGGGCAGGCTCAGTGCTCAAGGGAGCCAGTATGCCTGCACGGTCCGGTATTTCCGGCGCCACCTCCCAGCCCAGTACCACCAGTGCCTACTCCACGCACCAGGCTTCCAGTGCGTTTCCAGAGCCCTGTTCCTCCTCCACGCACTCTCCCTATGGTGCGTGTCTCCAGCCCAGTGCCTCCAGTTCCGGCACCACGCACTAAGCCACCTGTGCGTCTCCAGAGCCCTGTACACACTGTTCCTTCTCCCCGTACTCGTCCTGATGTGCGTGCCCTCAGCCCGGTGCCACCAGTGCCGGTACCACGCACCAGGTCCATAGTGCGTTTTGAGAGTCATGTGTGCCCTGTCCCTGCTCCCCGCACTAGCCTGAAGGTGCGTGTCCTTAGCCCGGTGCCTCCAGTTCCGGCACCACGCACCAGGCCTACAGTGCGCCTCATCCGGCCAGAGCCATCCGTCTCCCCAGCGCCATCTGAGCCATCCGTCTCCCCAGCGCCATCTGAGCCATCCGTCTCCCCAGCGCCATCTGAGCCATCCGTCTCCCCAGCGCCATCTGAGCCATCCGTCTCCCCAGCGCCATCTGAGCCATCCGTCTCCCCAGCGCCATCTGAGCCATCCGTCTACCCAGCGCCATCTGAGCCATCCGTCTCCCCAGCGCCATCTGAGCCATCCGTCTCCCCAGCGCCATCTGAGCCATCCGTCTCCCCAGCGCCATCTGAGCCATCCGTCTGCCCAGCGCCGTCTGAGCCATCCGTCTGTCCCGAGCCGTCAGAGCCGTTAGTCAGTCAGGAGCCGCTAGAGCCATTCACCAGACAGGATCTGCCAGAGCCGCCAACCAGACAGGATCTGCCAGAGCCGCCAACCAGACAGGATCTGCCAGAGCCGTCAACCAGACAGGATCTGCCAGAGCCGCCAACCAGACAGGATCTGCCAGAGCCGCCAACCAGACAGGATCTGCCAGAGCCGCCAGCCAGCCATGAGCGTCGAGAGCCGCCAGCCAGCCATGAGCGTCGAGAGCCGTCAGCCAGCCATGAGCGTCGAGAGCCGTCAGCCAGCCATGAGCGTCGAGAGCCGTCAGCCAGCCATGAGCGTCGAGAGCCGTCAGCCAGCCATGAGCGTCGAGAGCCGTCAGCCAGCCATGAGCGGCGAGAGCCGTCAGCCAGCCATGAGCGTCGAGAGCCGCCAGCCAGCCATGAGCGTCGAGAGCCGTCAGCCAGCCATGAGCGTCGAGAGCCGTCAGCCAGCCATGAGCGTCGAGAGCCGTCAGCCAGCCATGAGCGTCGAGAGCCGTCAGCCAGCCATGAGCGTCCAGAGCCGTCAGCCAGCCATGAGCTGCCCCTCAGCCCAGAGCTGCCATTAATCCTGAACTGCCCCTCAGTCCAGAGCTGTCTCTCTGTCCGGAGCTGCCCTTCAGCCCGGAGCTACCTCTCTATCCTGAGCTACCTCTCTATCTTGACCTACCTCTCTGTCCTGAGCTACCTTATCCCGGTGCTGCCCCTTGTCCCGGTGCTGCCCCTTATTTTCATGTTATCCTGTAAATTAAGTGGGTGTAATAGGAGGGTGGTCAGTCGGAGGGGGAGACGTAAGCTGGGATTGACTATGGTGGGGTGGGGACCTCGCCCAGAGCCTGAGCCACCACCGTGGTCAGATGCCCACCCAGACCCTCCCCTAGACTTTGTGCTGGTGCGCCCGGAGTTCTCACCTTAAGGGGGGGGTTATGTCACGTTCCTGACCTGTTTTCTGTTAGTTTTGTATGTGTTAGTTGGTCAGGACGTGAGTTTGGGTGGGCAGTCTGTTTTGTGTTTCTATGTTGGTTTAAGGGTGACCTGATATGGCTCTCAATTAGAGGCAGGTGGTTTTCATTTCCTCTGATTGAGAGCCATATTAAGGTAGGTGTTTTCACATTGATTGTTGTGGGTGGTTGTCTCCTGTGTCTGTGTATGTTGCGCCACACGGGACTGTTTTCGGTTTGTTTGTTCGTTCGGTTTTTGTGTAGTCTGTTTTTCCTGTTCATGCGTTCTTCGTGTTTCATGTAAGTTCTTACGTTCAGGTCAGTCTACGTCGTTTGTTGTTTTGTATCTATTCAAGTGTTCTTCCTGTTTTTTCGGTTTTGTTTAATAAATATAATGTCAAGTTACAACGCTGCGTCTTGGTCGAATCACCACTCCTCCTTTTCGTATGAAGAGGAGGAGGAATTCCGTTACAGAACCACCCACCAACAAAAGATCAAGCAGCGGTGTAACGGGAGGAAGGGACAGCAAGAAGGAGGAATGGACATGGGAGGACATTTTGGACGGCAAGGGTTGCTACACATGGGAGGAGATTCTGGCTGGTAAGGATCGCCTCCCATGGGAACAGCTGGAGGCAGCTCGGAGAGCGGAGGAAACCGGAGAGAGGAACCGGCGTTATGAGGGGACGTGTCTAGCACGGAAGCCCGAAAAGCCCGTGAGTACTACCCAAAAATTTCTTGGGTGGGGGCTAAGAGGTAGTGGGCCAAGGGCAGGTAGGAGACCTGCGCCCACTTCCCAGGCTAACCGTGGAGAGCGGGAGTACGGGCAGACACCGTGTTACGCAGTAGAGCGCACGGTGTCTCCTGTACGTGCGCATAGCCCGGTGCGGGTTATTCCACCTCCCTGCACTGGTAGGGCTAGATTGAGCATTGAGCCAAGTGCCATGAAGCCGGCTCTACATATCTGGCCACCAGTGCGTCTCCTTGGGCCGGCTTACATGGCACCAGCCTTACGCATGGTGTCCCCGGTTCGCCTACATAGCCCGGTGCGGGTTATTCCACCTCCCCGCACTGGTCGGGCAACGGGGAGCATTCAACCAGGTAAGGTTGGGCAGGCTCAGTGCTCAAGGGAGCCAGTACGCCTGCACGGTCCGGTATTTCCGGCGCCACCTCCCAGCCCAGTACCACCAGTGCCTACTCCACGCACCAGGCTTCCAGTGCGTTTCCAGAGCCCTGTTCCTCCTCCACGCACTCTCCCTATGGTGCGTGTCTCCAGCCCAGTGCCTCCAGTTCCGGCACCACGCACTAAGCCACCTGTGCGTCTCCAGAGCCCTGTACACACTGTTCCTTCTCCCCGTACTCGTCCTGATGTGCGTGCCCTCAGCCCGGTGCCACCAGTGCCGGTACCACGCACCAGGTCCATAGTGCGTTTTGAGAGTCATGTGTGCCCTGTCCCTGCTCCCCGCACTAGCCTGAAGGTGCGTGTCCTTAGCCCGGTGCCTCCAGTTCCGGCACCACGCACCAGGCCTACAGTGCGCCTCATCCGGCCAGAGCCATCCGTCTCCCCAGCGCCATCTGAGCCATCCGTCTCCCCAGCGCCATCTGAGCCATCCGTCTCCCCAGCGCCATCTGAGCCATCCGTCTCCCCAGCGCCATCTGAGCCATCCGTCTCCCCAGCGCCATCTGAGCCATCCGTCTCCCCAGCGCCATCTGAGCCATCCGTCTACCCAGCGCCATCTGAGCCATCCGTCTCCCCAGCGCCATCTGAGCCATCCGTCTCCCCAGCGCCATCTGAGCCATCCGTCTCCCCAGCGCCATCTGAGCCATCCGTCTGCCCAGCGCCGTCTGAGCCATCCGTCTGTCCCGAGCCGTCAGAGCCGTTAGTCAGTCAGGAGCCGCTAGAGCCATTCACCAGACAGGATCTGCCAGAGCCGCCAACCAGACAGGATCTGCCAGAGCCGCCAACCAGACAGGATCTGCCAGAGCCGCCAACCAGACAGGATCTGCCAGAGCCGCCAACCAGACAGGATCTGCCAGAGCCGCCAACCAGACAGGATCTGCCAGAGCCGCCAGCCAGCCATGAGCGTCGAGAGCCGCCAGCCAGCCATGAGCGTCGAGAGCCGTCAGCCAGCCATGAGCGTCGAGAGCCGTCAGCCAGCCATGAGCGTCGAGAGCCGTCAGCCAGCCATGAGCGTCGAGAGCCGTCAGCCAGCCATGAGCGTCGAGAGCCGTCAGCCAGCCATGAGCGTCGAGAGCCGTCAGCCAGCCATGAGCGTCGAGAGCCGCCAGCCAGCCATGAGCGTCGAGAGCCGTCAGCCAGCCATGAGCGTCGAGAGCCGTCAGCCAGCCATGAGCGTCGAGAGCCGTCAGCCAGCCATGAGCGTCGAGAGCCGTCAGCCAGCCATGAGCGTCGAGAGCCGTCAGCCAGCCATGAGCGTCCAGAGCCGTCAGCCAGCCATGAGCTGCCCCTCAGCCCAGAGCTGCCATTAATCCTGAACTGCCCCTCAGTCCAGAGCTGTCTCTCTGTCCGGAGCTGCCCTTCAGCCCGGAGCTACCTCTCTATCCTGAGCTACCTCTCTATCTTGACCTACCTCTCTGTCCTGAGCTACCTTATCCCGGTGCTGCCCCTTGTCCCGGTGCTGCCCCTTATTTTCATGTTATCCTGTAAATTAAGTGGGTGTAATAGGAGGGTGGTCAGTCGGAGGGGGAGACGTAAGCTGGGATTGACTATGGTGGGGTGGGGACCTCGCCCAGAGCCTGAGCCACCACCGTGGTCAGATGCCCACCCAGACCCTCCCCTAGACTTTGTGCTGGTGCGCCCGGAGTTCTCACCTTAAGGGGGGGGTTATGTCACGTTCCTGACCTGTTTTCTGTTAGTTTTGTATGTGTTAGTTGGTCAGGACGTGAGTTTGGGTGGGCAGTCTGTTTTGTGTTTCTATGTTGGTTTAAGGGTGACCTGATATGGCTCTCAATTAGAGGCAGGTGGTTTTCATTTCCTCTGATTGAGAGCCATATTAAGGTAGGTGTTTTCACATTGATTGTTGTGGGTGGTTGTCTCCTGTGTCTGTGTATGTTGCGCCACACGGGACTGTTTTCGGTTTGTTTGTTCGTTCGGTTTTTGTGTAGTCTGTTTTTCCTGTTCATGCGTTCTTCGTGTTTCATGTAAGTTCTTACGTTCAGGTCAGTCTACGTCGTTTGTTGTTTTGTATCTATTCAAGTGTTCTTCCTGTTTTTTCGGTTTTGTTTAATAAATATAATGTCAAGTTACAACGCTGCGTCTTGGTCGAATCACCACTCCTCCTTTTCGTATGAAGAGGAGGAGGAATTCCGTTACAAGCGTTCTGTCCGATGCACCCAATGACATTGCTGCCCCCAGGGATATAAAAAAGAAACAGGTGATGCTTTAACTGTACTACTTAAGTATTTACTTTGTGCTTGTTTGTGGCTACTGGTCTATATTAGTTAACCTATGCATTGCAAAATATGTTTTGGTCAATGAAGTAATTGGAGATCACTTGGATTCCTCTTATAGGTCCTGAGAGAAAAATATGGAATCAAATACAAGATGGTCTTACCTTTTGAGCTGGTAAGCTGCCTCTCGCAACCTTTATTCGGTTGTAAATGACCAGACAGTGTACTGTGTGCCTTGTACTCACGCTGCACTACTCCATCTGCCCTTCATTGAGATCCCTGGCTATGGGAACCTGTCGGCTCCTCTAGTTCTGTGACCAGTTGACAATACTGAGCCAGAATGACCGTGAGAAGCTGGCAGAGGCCAAGGAGAGGGTCTACCTCGAGGGCTTCTATGAAGGAGTGAGTCCTAATGGCTACACATAACATCTCAACTATGCATACATGTAATACAATACCACTATTTATCCTCGTAGGACAGCTATGGCTACAGAGGTGCAGCAGACCTATACAACAACCTAGAATAATATTTTAAAAAGTCAACAACATAGTTTGTAATGAACTGTCTTCTTCTCTCAGATCATGCAGGTTGAATGCTACAAGGGCCGAAAAAGTGCAGGACGTCAATAAACCCATCCAAAAGACAATGATGGAGGAGAAGGTACCCTGGTTGAAATCCATTATTTGATACTGTCGGGAAGAGTGGGGTGTGCCCAACTACACAAGTGGAAAAGGAGTAAACACACAACAGAGTTCAAGGTTCATAAGCTTTTACTCTAGCTTTCAGCGTCTCTGGAGTTCTTGTCCACAAGCCGTTCAGGCAAGACGGTGGTTAAAGATGGCGACCACCCGTAGCCTCTTGTGGCGATGTGGCCTCACTGGCAGTCTGTGGCAGGAGAGCGATAACACGGTGTGAGTAGGCTGGCTGTCTTCCTAACTACTCCAGCTGAGTGAGGTCCAGCCTGCGCTCTTGTGCCAGTCAGTTGATTAAGGAATGCCTTGCAAGTGTGCTGATTAGTAATCTTGTACCATGTGTGTTGGGTAAGAGGAGTTGTGGAGCTGTCTTCGGCTGGCCTGGTTTTGAACGAAGTGCAGTCTTCCGCAGTGCTGAACTGAGTGCTGCTGTCCATGGTGCTGCACTGGGACTCCTTCACCTATGCCCATGCTTCTCACGCTGCCACAGATACCACACCAATCTATATTTATTGTGTTCATGTTTATGCTGTTTAACTATATTGTTTGTTTACACTGTGGGCTGTTTGCTACGGTTGTTGACGTGGGCTCTTTGCTATGGTTGTTGACGTGGGCTCTTTGCTATGGTTGTTGACGTGGGCTGTTTGCTATGGTTGTTGACGTGGGCTGTTTGCTATGGTTGTTGACGTGGGCTGTTTGCTATGGTTGTTGACGTGGGCTGTTTGCTATGGTTGTTGACGTGGGCTGTTTGCTATGGTTGTTGACGTGGGCTGTTTGCTACTGTTGTTGACGTGGGCTGTTCACTGATGTGTTTGATACGTTTCTTTGTTATGCATTAGTGTGTTCTAACCTGGACCTCTACCAATGTTCCAGGGCCAAGCTTTGATCTCTATGGAGCCAGAGAAGCAGGTGATGTCGCGCTCTGCAGATGAGTGTGTGGTGGCACTCTGTGACCACACACTCTTTAGGTTCTGTGATGAGACCAGGAAGAACTTTGAGGCCACTCTGGACTGGCTCCAGGAGCACGCCTGCTCTCGTACCTATGCCCTGGGTAAGGAGGGGGACAGGCACATGGGGCAGGATCAGTGGAGTTAGTTTGGACAGAGGGAAGGATCAGTGGAGTTAGTTTGGACAGGGGGAAGGATCAGTGGAGTTAGTTTGGAGATTGGACATGATCAGTGGAGTTACCTTGGACAGGGGACAGGATCAGTAGTTTTAGTTTGGTCATGGGGCAGGATCAGTGGAGTTAGTTTGGACAGGGGTCATGAGACATAATCAGTGGAGTTAGTTTGGTGTCACAGCAAAGCATGTCCTGTGCAGGGCCAGGATTTTTACTGACCAGTTCTACCAGTAACATACAGTTTGACTAAACTCTGGGCCCTCTGGGCCCAGTAACATACAGTCTGACTAAACTCTGGTCCCAGTTATACCAGTAACAGACAGTCTGACTAAACTCTGGGCCTAGTTCTACCTATAACATACAGTCTGCCTGTAACGACTCTCGTTGGTGGTAGGAATAGTAGGCCAAAGCGCAGCGTGGTAAGTGTTCATGATTCCTTTTATTCAAAAATCACTTAAACAAAATAACAAAAGTGAAAACGAAAGCGAACAGTTCTGTCAGGAACAGACACTAAACAGAAAACAAGATCCCACAAAACCCAAAAGGGAAATAACAACTTATAAATGATCCCCAATCAGAGACAACGATAGACAGCTGCCTCTGATTGGGAACCACACTCAGCCAAAAACAAAGAAATAGAAAACATAGACTTTCCCACCCGAGTCACACCCTGACCCAACATAGAGAATAATAAGGAATAATACCCCCCCCCCAAAAGGTGCAGACTCCGGCCGCAAACCTGAACCTATAGGAGAGGGTCTGGGTGGGCATCTACTCTCGGTGGAGGCTCCGGTGCAGGACGCAGGCCCCGCTCCGCTTGAGGCTCCCCCCACTTCGGTGGCGCCTCTGGTGCAGGGATCGTTGCCGGGGCCTCCGGCCTGTGGACCGTCGCTGCAGGCTCCGGACTGGGGACCGTCGCTGCAGGCTCCGGACTGGAGACCGTCGCTGCAGACTCCGGACTGGGGACCGCCGCTGGAGACTCCGGACTGGGGACCGCCGCTGGAGGCTCCGGACTGGGGACCGCCGCTGGAGGCTCTGGACTGGGGACCGTCGCTGCAGGCTCCGGACTATGGATCGTCGCTACAGGCTCCGGGCCATGGATCTTCGCTGGTGGCTTCGTGCCGAGGATTTTCACTGCAGGCTTCGTGCCATACTCGTGCTATACTCTCACATGGTCATTTAATTTATTGGGAATAGGCTTCTGTAGATGCACCCTGAGGGCATTATAACTCCTTAATATAACCTTTTCAACACATTATTGCAATAGAGAAAGTTTGTAATGTAATAGTTGGAGATATGATTATAATGTATTATTTTGAACATGCATATACAGTTGAAGTCGGAAGTTTACATACACCTGAGCCAAATACATTTAAATTCAGTTTTTCACAATTCCTGACATTTAATCCTAGTAAAAATTCCCTGTTTTAGGCCAGTTAGGATCACCACTTTATTTTAAGAATGTGAAATGACAGAATAATATTAGAGAGAATGATTTATTTCAGCTTTAATTTCTTTCATCACATTCCCAGTGGGTCAGAAGTTTACATACACTCAATTAGTATTTGGTAGCATTGCCTTTAAATTGGGTCAAACGTTTCAGGAAGCCTTCCACAAGCTTCCCACAATAAGTTGGGTGAATTATGTCCCATTCCTCCTGACAGAGTCAGGTTTGTAGGCCTCCTTGCTCGCACACACTTTTTCAGTTCTGCCCACACATTTTCTATAGGATTGAGGTCAGGGCTTTGTGAACTCCAATACGTTGACTTTGTTGTCCTTAGAACATTTTGCCACTTTGGAAGTATGCTTGGGGTCATTGTCCATTTGGAAGACCCATTTGAGACCAAGCTTTAACCTTTCTGCACACAGATCCCGATTACGGGATAATTTCCCTAAACAACCGTTGAATTGCAGGGCGCCAAATTCAAAAATATTACTAAATATATTTATAATCATGCAATCACAAGTGAAATATACCAAAACACAGCTTAGCTTGTTGTTAATCCACCTATCGTGTCAGATTTTGAAAATATGCTTTACAGAGAAAGAAATACAAGCCTTTGTGAGTGTATCAATCAATGCTACAACAGCTAGCCCCAAATTAGCATGGTCACGAAAGTCAGAAAAGCAATAAAATTAATCGCTTACCTTTGATAATCTTCGGATGTTTGCACTCACGAGACTCCCAGTTACACAATAAATGTTCTTTTTGTTCGATAAATATTACTTTTATAACAAAAAAACGCCATTTGGGTTGCGCGTTATGTTGAGAACTACAGCCTCGTTCCGGTGCTGAAAGGCAGAAGAAAATTCCCAAACGTATCAGATACAAAAATATTACTAAAAATATTTATAATCATGCAATCACAAGTGAAATATACCAAAACACAGCTTAGCTTGTTGTTAATCCACCAATTGTGTCAGATTTTGAAAATATGCTTTGCAACGAAAGCAATCTAAGCTTTTGTGAGTGTATCAATCAATGCTAGAACAGTTAGCCTTATATTAGCTTGGTTAGCTTGGTCACGAAAGTCAGAAAAGCAATAAAATGAATCGCTTACCTTTGATAATCTTCGGATGTTTGCACTCACGAGACTCCCAGTTACACAACAAATGTTATTTTTGTTCGATAAATATTACTTTTATAACAAAAAAAACGCCATTTGGGTTGCGCGTTATGTTGAGAACTACAGCCTCGTTCCGTTCGACGAAAATTCCAAAAAGTATCCGTAATGGTCGTAGAAACATGTCAAATGTTTTTTATAATCAATCCTCCGGTTGTTTTTAAAAAATATAATCGATAATATTTCAACCGGACCGTAACCTATTCAATAAGAGAGAAAAGGAAAATGGAGAGCTCCCCTCTCGCGCGCAGGAACTATTCAGAGGACACGTGACTACTTTTGAAAAATATTGTTCATTTTTCAAAATAAAAGCCTGAAACTACGTCTAAAGCCTGGTCACAGCCCGAGGAAGCCATTGGAAAAGGAATCTGGTTGATACCCCTTTAAATGGAAGAAAGATTGGCCAGGAAACACATATTAAAAAAAATATATATCACTTCCGGGTTATATTTTCTCAGGTTTTCGCCTGCAGAATCAGTTTTGTTATACTCACAGACAATATTTTGACAGTTTTGGAAACTTTGGAGTGTTTTCTATCCTAATCTGTAAATTATATGCATATTCTACGATCTGGACCTGAGAAATAGTCAGTTTACCTTGGGAACATTATTTTAAAAAATAAATAATAATCTGACCGCTAGCGTCAAGAAGTTAACTTCCTGACTGATGTCTTGAGATGTTGCTTCAATATATCCACATAATTTTCCACCCTCATGACGCCATCTATTTTGTCAAGTGCACCAGTCCCTACTGCAGCAAAGCACCCCCACAACATGATGCTGCCACCCACGTGCTTCACGGTTGGGATGGTGTTCTTCGGCTTGCAAGCCTCCCCCTTTTTCCTCCAAACATAACAATGGTCATTATGGCCAAACAGTTCTATTTTTGTTTCATCAGCCCAGAGGACATTTCTCCAAAAAGTACGACCTTTGTCCCCATGTGCAGTTGCAAACCGTAGTCTGGCTTTTTTATGGCGGTTTTGGAGCAGTGGCTTCTTCCTTGCTGAGCGGCCTTTCAGGTTATGTCGACATATGACTCGTTTTACTGTGGATATAGATACTTTTGTACCTGTTTCCTCCAGCATCTTCACAAGGTTCTTTGCTGTTCTGGGATTGATTTGCACTTTTTGCACCGAAGTACGTTCATCTCTAGGAGACAGATTGCGTCTCCTTCCTGAGCGTATGATGGCTGCGTGGTCCCATGGTGTTTATACTTGCGTACTATTGTTTGTACAGATGAACGTAGTACCTTCAGGTGTTTGGAAGTTGCTCCCAAGGATGAACCAGACTTGTGGAGGTCTACAATTTATTTTCTGAGGTCTTGGCTGATTTCTTTTGATTTTCCCATGATGTCAAGTTGTTTAAAGGCACAGTCAACTTAGTGTATTTAAACTTCTGACCCACTGGAATTGTGATACAGTGAATAATAAGTGAAATAATCTGTCTGTAAACAATTGTTGAAAAAATTACTTGTGTCATGCAAAAAGTAGATGTCCTAACCGACTTGCCAAAACTATAATTTGTTAACAAGACATTTGTGGAGGGGTTGAAAAACAAGTTTTAATGACTCCAACCTAAGTGTATGTAAACTTCCGACTTAAACCTTATTTTGTGGAAGAGGATGAAAGCAGTGTGCCAGAGTTTTTTAAAACCTGTTTGGGATAGGGGGCAGTATTTTCACATTCGGATGAAAAGCGTGCCCAGAGTAAACTGCCTGCTACTCAGGCCCAGAAGCGAATATATGAATAGTATTAGTAGGTTTGGATAGAAAACACTCAGAAGTTTCTAAAACTGTTTGAATGATGTCTGTGAGAACTCATATGGCAGGTGAAAACCTGAGAAAAATCCAACCAGAAAGTGGGAAATCTGAGGTTTGTAGTTTTTCAAGTGATGGCCTATCTAATATACAGTGTAAATGGGGTCATATTGCACTTCCTAAGGCTTCCACTAGATGTCAACAGTCTTTAAAATGCTGTTTCAGGCTTCTACTGTGAATGGGGAGCGAATAAGAGCTGTTTGAATCAGGGGTCTGGCAGAATGCCTTGAGCTAAGTCTCGCGCGCGGCCGTGAGCGCGAGCTCAGTTCCTTTTCATTTCTAAAGACAAAGGAATTGTCCGGTTGAAACATTATTGAAGATTTATGATAAAAACATCCTAAAGATTGTTTCTACGAACTGTAATGGAACTTTACTGACTTTTCGTCTGGACTTAGTACCCGCGCCTTGTGAATTTCGATTGGTGAACTAAACGCGCTAACAAAAAGGAGGTATTTGGACATAAAGATGAACTTTATCGAACACAACGAACATTCATGGTGGAACTGGGATTCCCGGGAGTGCATTCTGATGAAGATCATCAAAGGTAAGTGAATATTTATAACGCTATTTCTGACTTTTACTGACTCCACAACATGGCGGGTATCTGTATGGCTTGTTTTTGTGGCTGAGTGCTGTACTCAGATTATTGTATGGTGTGCTTTTGCCGTAAAGCTTTTTTTAAATCTGACACAGCGGTTGCATTAAGGAGAAGTATATCTTTAATTCTATGCATAACACTTGTATCTTTCATCAAAGTTTATGATGAGTATTTCTGTTAACTTCTCACGAGTCACCAACCCTGATCCGGTAGCACCCCCCCCCCCCCCCCCCCCACTGAGTAGCATAGCTAGCATAGCGTCACAAGTAACTTGTAGCATCTAAATATCATTAAATCACAAGTCCAAGACACCAGATGAAAGATACAGGTCTTGTGAATAAAGCCACCATTTCAGATTTTTAAAATGTTTTACAGGGAAGACACAATATGTAAATCTATTAGCTAACCACGTTAGCAAAGGACACGATTTTTGTACTCCCAATAGTTTTTTCCTGCGTCAGTAGCTATCACTAATTCGACTAAATAAAAATATATATAGCCACTAACCAAGAAACAACTTCATAAGATGACAGTCTGATAACATATTTATGGTATAGCATAGTTTTCTTTGTTGAAAAATGTGCATTTTTCAGGTATAAATCACAGTTCTACATTGCAGCTGCAATCTGAAATAGTGCTGACCCAGCCAGAACAATTACAGAGACCAACGTCATATAACGAATTACTCATCTTAAAACATTTCAGAAAAATACACAGCGTACAGATATTGAAAGCCCAACATCTGGTGAATCCAAACAATATTTCAGATTTATTAAATGTTTTATAACGAAAACAAAATGTAGCGCTAAATTAGCATAGCTATACCAGGCAGATTCGGCTAGGCGCCCACGGCCAGTTCACATGCACAACAGATATGATATAACATCGTAAATTGGGTCTTACTATGGCTGATCTTTCATCAGAATGTTGATCAAAGTGTCCTTTGTCAAGATGAGTCGTTGGTTCCGTTCAGAATTGTTCCTTTCCCACTCCATTTAGCACAGGTACTGGTCGAGTGGCACGGATCTCTCAAACGTAAATAAAATCAGACAACGGAACACCACAAAACTCCCGAAAAAATTCAAATAATCTGATTAAACTATATTGAAAAAACATACATTACGATGATATGGTCACATGTATCAAACAAAATTCGACACGGAGATAGTTTTCATCCATAACGCCAGCAAAACAGTACACAATCGCAGCTCCAACTCGTGCGAATCAGAAAACCGGAAGTTGTCGGTCACGCCAAAGAAATAGGTCTTATTTCACGTCAGTACCAGATAAACAAAGAATTTCTCCTCTGACGTCCTCTTGACACCCAGAGGAAGGCGAATGAAGTGTGTTTCTGGTCATAGGGGTCATGACCATATATAGGCAGAGCGTTGAAGCGAGCATAGACTTCTTGCATTCTACTTCTTGGTCAGGGAAAGTGCTGTCAAATGACTTGTGTATCACTCAGAGACAAAATTGAAACGGTTTTAGAAACTAGAGATTGTTTTCTTTCCAATGGTATTATTTATATGCATATAGTAAGAGCAATAATTGAATAAGAGGCAGTTTAATCTGTAGAGCAAATTATGCTAATGGGAAAATAGCACCCCCTGTATTCTCAAGAAGTTAATTGATGTGGCTCTCTGCAATTTCGCCGGATGTTTTCGAGGCACAACATTATTGAACATAACGCGCCAATGTAAACTGAGATTGTTGGATATAAATATGAACTTTATCGAACAAAACATACATGTATTGTGTAACATGAAGTCCTATGACTGCCATCTGATGAAGATCATCAAAGGTTAGTGATACATTTTATCTCTATTTCTGCTTTTTGTGACTTCTCACTTTGGCTGGAAAATGGCTGTATGTTTTTTGTGACTAGGCACTGACCTAACATAATCGTATGGTGTGCTTTCGCTGTAAAGCCTTTTTGAAATCTGACACGATGGCTAGATTAAGCTTTAATTTGGTGTATTGCACTTGTGAATGTATGAAAGTTAAATGTTTCAACAACAAACAAAAAAATAATTTCGCGCTCTGCCATTTCAGCGGATGTTGTCGAGGGGTTCCGCTAGCCTTAAGAAGTTTTAAATCCCAATAGTTGGTTATGGATACAGTGGAGCCACTTTATAATCTGAGTCTCTGTGTCTGTGCTCTCTCTGTCTCCCTTTCTCTCTCTGTCTGTCAGGCCAGAACAGATGACCAGGGAGGTGTGGGACTTCATCTTCTTTAAGAGCTCTCCCTTCCCCGAAGATGGAGATCCCCAAGGAACACCTGCAGAGGCTGAGGAGGTAGTTTGAGTACTTGTACCCCATGGATGCCCGTGTGTCTGGGAAGGACCTGGTGCTCAACCATCTGTACAACCACGTGGCCGTGTGGACCAATGACAGGTGAGATGAACCCCCAGCCTGGCTACCTGCCTGTCTGCCGGCCTGCCTCTCTACGGTGCTAGGGCTGCTACAGGGATACAAGCTATTTGGGCTTTATGGGAATATTGTTTTGCTATATTGAATGCTGGAATGCTGTATTGATTTAGTTAATTGATCCTTTATTTTATGATGAAATGGGTGCAGGTGCTGTATATTAATGAGACCTGGAAGTGGTTTGTTTGTCTTTTCTGATTTATGCAGTTTTGGGTGAACTTGTACGTCCTATTCTTGTCATACTATAAGACTAATGTCCACATACATTAGATACAGCTGGTGTCCTTACAAGTGTAGAATAATTAGGCAGTTCCATACCTCTATTATTTGAAAGGATTGGCAGGATAAGCCTAATTACTGCAGGGTGTAACCAGTTATGGGGTAAGGCACTGTGCAGATGGTACGGATGAGAAGACAACCCCTCTAGAGATTCTCATGTTTTGAAGGAGATTATCTTTGTGTACACAGCAGAAAATGGCTGCAGGCAGTCCGCGTGAATGGTCACCTGTTACTCAACTCTGAAAAGGCACGTTTTCCCTTCTATGAAAGAGGTTTTGTTACCTACAAACAAGTCACCGATGCACTGAACTCTCTCTGTCGCCTGCTCTGGCATCATGGGACCTGTGTGTTTGATATGGTCTGAAGACGGCAAGTGTCATGCACAAATACTGTGCGTGTGTGTGTGTGTGTGTGTGTGTGTGTGTGTGTGTGTGTGTGTGTGTGTGTGTGTGTGTGTGTGTGTGTGTGTGTGTGTGTGATCCTACTGACAGTCTTTGTTCATATTCATCAGATGGCAACATCTTCACTCTGAGTATCGCCATCTCCAAGTTCTCTGCTGACGGTAAGTAGGGCCCTATAAGCCTTCCAGCCTCTTAACTCACCATCTCCTAATTACTAGGAAGCTTTATGAGAGGAACAGTCATTATTTTACAGGCCTTGTCTCCAGAAGTCATTAGCATAATCAATTAGTCATTCTTTACTTCTTGATGGCTAAATGTTTCCTGCTATTTCTCCTCTGATGGAAGGGTGGGTTTGCTTTATTTTGGAAACAGAAGAGGAATTGGAAGGGGTAGCAGAGCAGTGAGATAGCGTTTCCTGCATTCCTTCTGACCACCTCTTCCTACTTGGAGAGTAGAAATAAACACCATGGTCTGGACCAGAGTGGTGGTAGTAAATTAGTCATGTTGATTTGATGCCATTCCTCTGGCTGATTGCTTCCTTCTGGTTATTTATGAAGAAGTGGGACTGCCTAAATGCACTGTTCTCTTCACATACTTTTGTAGAAGACAGGAAGGGGGGATGGAGAAGGGATTATGTAAGGCTGTCATTATGCATCATTATACTAATTGCAAAAATTCTGCTTTTAGTGTCAAAGTGCTTTGTTTCTACCAGTGCCACTGTAATATGGTATGTGTGTGTGTGTGTGTATCCTGAGTGTTAAGCACAGCCTTACCATGTTGTGTGTCCTGAGTGTTAAACACAGCCTTACCATGTTGCGTGTCCTGAGTGTTAAACACAGCTTTACCATGTTGTGTGTGTCCTGAGTGTTAAACACAGTCTTACCATGTTGTGTGTCCTGAGTGTTAAACACAGCCTTACCATGTTGTGTGTCCTGAGTGTTAAACACAGCCTTACCATGTTGTGTGTCCTGAGTGTTAAACACAGCCTTACCATGTTGCGTGTCCTGAGTGTTAAACACAGCTTTACCATGTTGTGTGTGTCCTGAGTGTTAAACACAGTCTTACCATGTTGTGTGTCCTGAGTGTTAAACACAGCCTTACCATGTTGTGTGTCCTGAGTGTTAAACACAGCCTTACCATGTTGTGTGTCCTGAGTGTTAAACACAGCCTTACCATGTTGCGTGTCCTGAGTGTTAAACACAGCTTTACCATGTTGTGTGTGTCCTGAGTGTAAAACACAGCCTTACCATGTTGTCTGTGTCCTTGCCCATGGATGTCCAGGGGACACAGTGGAAGACGCTAACTTTGTGGAGGCCATGGCCGATGCTGGCGTCCTGCACCTCTACACCTGGGTGGAGTGTTTCAAGGAGATGGAACAATCAGAACAACCTGAGGACAGGGCCACCTTTCGCCAGGTAGTTTGCAATGTCCAATGAGATAATTGAATCTAACACAGTGTGGTATCATCATCCAAGCTCCAACGAATTTATCTCAATCAAGGAGAAATGTCTTACCTTAGCATAGTTCTAACATGCTGACTGCACTGGCCAATAAAAAGAAAAGATTAAGATGGGCAAAAGAACACAGACACGGGACAAAGGAACTTTGCCTAGAAGGCCAGCATCCAGGAGTCGCCTCTTCACTGTTGACGTTTAGTTAGTGTTTTGTGGGTACTATTTAATGAAGCTGCCAGTTGAGGACTTGTGAAGCGTCTGTTTCTCAAACTAGACACTCTGATGTATTTGTCCTCTTGCTCAATTGTGCACCGGGGCCTCCCACTTCTCGTTCTATTCTGATTAGAGGCAGTTTGCACTGTTCTGTGAAGGCAGTAGTACACAGCGTTGTACGAGATCTTCAGTTTCTTGGCAATTTCTCGCATGGAATAGCCTTCATTTCTCAGAACAAGAATAGACTGACGAGTTTCAGAAGAAAGTTCTTGAGCCTGTAATCAAACCCACAAATGCTGATGATCCAGATACTCAACTAGTCTAAAGGCCAGTTTTATTGCTTCTTTAACAGTTTTCAGCTGTGCTAACATAATTGTGAAAGGGTTTTCTAATGATCAATTAGCCTTTAAAATTATAAACTTGGATTAGTTAACAAAATGTGCCATTGGAACACAGGAGTGATGGTTGCTGATAATGGGCCTCTATACGCCTATGTAGATATTTCATTAAAATAATCTGCCATTTCCAGCTACAATATTCATTTACAACATTAACGATGTATACACTGTATTTCTGATCAATTTTATGTTATTTTAATGAACAAAAAATGTGCTTTTTTTTCAAAAACAAGGACATTTCTAAATGACCCCAAACTGTTGAATGGTTGTGTATATTCCATTTAGCAGACACTTTTATCCAGAGCGACTTAGTCATCCGTGCCCCAGTGGGAATCAAACCGATGATCCTTGACATTGCAAGTGCCACACTCTACCAACTGAGCCACATAGGACCATGGTTCACTATAACCAGCAGATGTACACATTATAATAGGTTATGCATTAGGCCTGGGACGATACCAGTATCGCAATATTTTTTTCCATGCTGCCAAAAATGAAAACACACAGCAGACCAAAGTCTTTGGTCCTGTATGTATGTAAAACTTGATGTATGTAAAATATTGGGTGCTATAGCTTTGAAAATAAATAAATGTGACTCTGGATGACAAAATATTGATGTTTGTTTTCTTCTTGGTAGATTTTTTATCTTTCGGATCAGCCTTTCCTACTGAAGTTGGAAACACAACCCAAAAAATAGCAAGCTTGTTTTGGACATAAAGTAACACCATAATGACCCTTCCTGTCTCCCACAGACTGGTTATACCTAGAAACCTGCAGCCCCCCAAGAGCAAGGTTATATCTAGCTACCTGCAGCCACACAAGAGCAAGGTTATATCTAGCTACCTGCAGCCACACAAGAGCAAGGTTATATCTAGCTACCTGCAGCCACACAAGAGCAAGGTTATATCTAGCTACCTGCAGCCACCCAAGACCAAGGTTAAATCTAGCTACCTGGCGCTCCCCGAAAAGTAAGATAACGTAAGGCTCAGTGCTCTGCCAAGGGACAATCCATTTGTACCAGTAATAGCTGGCGAGTGAATATTAAAGGGATACTTAGAGATGTTGGCAATAATGCCTTTATCTATTTCCCCAGAGTCAGCTGAACTCGTGTCTCTGCGTCCAGTATGAAGGAAGTTAGAGGTAGTTTCACATGCCAATGCTAACAAGCATTAGCACAATGCCTGGAAGTTTACAGGAACAGTAAGCATGCTAGCTACTCCCATAGACTTCTAGTCACTGTGCTGTTCCCATGGATTTTTTGTCAATGCGATAAGGCTGATAGCAAATGCGCTTACCCTAGTTAGCAACTTCCAGGGGCGCAACAATGGTTTTAGAAGTGGGGGGGCATTATTAATATTATTATAATTTTATTAGCTAGGTAAAACTGACAGATCAATACTTGGCTATACAGACTCACATTGCGCTGAAAAAACATACATATATATATACTTCATCTTGTGTCACGATCGTCTTGCGGTGAGAGAGAGGACCAAGGCGCAGCGTGTGAAAAATACATCTTCTCTTTATTTAGAAGAAGAACAAACGAAACAACAAATAGACGAACGTGAAGCTATAAACGACTAAGTGCAAAACATGCAACATAGACATAGACAATTACCCACAAAACCAAAATGCCTATGGCTGCCTTAAATATGGCTCTCAATCAGAGACAATGAACCACAGCTGCCTCTAATTGAGAACCAATCTAGGCAGCCATAGACATACAAACACCTAGACAAGACACTGACCCATTAAACATACAAAACCCCTAGACAATCCAAAAACACATAAATTCCCCATGTCACACCCTGACCTAACTAAAATAATAAGGAAAACAAAGATAACTAAGGCCAGGGCGTGACATCTTGATTGACTCTGATTCAGTGTGAGTGAGGCAAAAATAATAAAAGAATAGCTAGTGAGCAAGACTTTCCAACTATCCCCTTAACTTCTTATTGTCACGCCCTGACCTTAGTTCCTTGTTTATGTCTCTATTTTGGTTTGGTCAGGGCGTGAGTTGGGGTGGGCATTCTATGTTTTGTTCTATGTTTTGTATTTCTAGGTGTTTGGCCTGGTGTGGTTCTCAATCAGAGGCAGCTGTCTATCGTTGTCTCTGATTGAGAACCATACTTCGGTAGCCTCATTCCCACCTGTGCTTGGTGGGTAGTTGTTTTCTGTTTTGTGTATTGCATCTTGCAGAACTGTTCGTTTGTCGCATTGTTGTTTTTGTTCAAGTGTTCGTATTTATTAAAAGTATTATGAATACTTACCACGCTGCACCTTGGACCTCTTCTCCTTCTCCCGACGACATTCGTTACACTTATGGGCAGGTGGGACGGTAGCGTCCCACCTGGCCAACATCTGGTGAAATTGCGGAGCGCGAAATTCAAATTACAGAATTATAAATATTTAACTTTCATAAAATCACAAGTGTAATACATCAAAATAAAGCTTAACTTCTTGTTAATCCAGCCGCTGTGTCAGATTTCAAAAGGCTTTACGGCGAAACCACACCATGTGATTATCTGAGGACAACGCCCCGCATATAAAACCATGAAAAACATATTTCAACCAGGCAGGTGCGACATGAAAGTCAGAAATAGCGATATAATAAATGCCTTACCTTTGATGATCTTCTTCTGTTGGCACTCCAAAAGGTCCCAGTTACATCACAAATTGTCCTTTTGTTCGATAATGTCCTTCTTTATATCCATAAAAACTCAGTTTAGCTGGCGCGCTTCAGTCAATAATCCAACCAGTTTCCCTCCATCAAAATGCATACAAAATGAATCCCAAACGTTACTAATAAACTTTTCCAAACAAGTTAAACAATGGATATAATCAAACCTTGGGTACCCTAATATGTAAATAAACGATACAATTTAAGACGGAGAATCATTATTGTTTTTACCAGAGGAAAATACCAAAGAACGCGCTCTCATTCACTCGCTTGGAAACACTACAGCCAAAATGGGAACCACCTAGAAAAACTACAATTTCTGGCTAATTTTTCCAAAAATCAGCCTGAAACTTTCTAAAGACTGTTGACATCTAGTGGATGCCCTAGGAACTGCAATCTGGGAGGACTTTGCCTTATAATAAAAGTGACAGCCATTGAAAATAGTGGT
Source organism: Salvelinus alpinus (assembly GCF_045679555.1). Lineage (NCBI taxonomy): Eukaryota > Metazoa > Chordata > Actinopteri > Salmoniformes > Salmonidae > Salvelinus > Salvelinus alpinus. The sequence continues at coordinate 46,384,102 of NC_092098.1, read as the reverse complement.
AGGCTGAAATCTTTTTGTCCTCGGGGTTTCGCCTGCCATATCTGTTTTGTTATACTCACAGACATTATTTTAACAGTTTTAGAAACTTTAGAGTGTTTTATATCCAAATCTACCAATTATATGCATATCCTAGCTTCTGGGCCTGAGTAACAGGCAGTTTACTTTGGGCACGCTTTTCATCCGGACGTGAAAATACTGCCCCCTACCCAAGAGAGGTTCATCTTAATGTGCAAGTGCTGTAGCCCTTTACACTCATACTCGTATACGTGTTGAAAATGGCAGATTTGGGCACTGATAAACGCCTAAATTGTAACTCAGTGGCTGTACAGTAACATGCTATAGATGACGTCAGAGCTATGGCTCTACGCTTCACAGCTCTGTATGGGTTTTGACTGACAGCCGTTCTGAACTTGAGCATCTTGCGCGACAAGAAGTTGCCCCCGACCCTCCCATTAATTGGGCAACTTTTGCATTTTGTTTTCTGAGTGAGGGAAATGCTATAAATTAAGAGGACTCAATCTATTTTGAAAGATGAGACATTGAGGATTATAATAAATAACTATTTGATGTCATACAAGCAACCCAAACACCTGTGAGTCCAATTGTTCACTTCACATTACCATATCATAAAACTCATGTCATATGCAATGGCAACGTTTATGATCACTATGTTTGATGTTCATTTACAAGATGACATGGCGTCATACCCTGGGTTGTTCTGAACAGAATCAGCTCATCGCCCTGGGTTGTTCTGAACAGAATCAGCCCATCGCCCTGGGTTGTTCTGAACAGAATCAGCCCATCGCCCTGGGTTGTTCTGAACAGAATCAGCTCATCGCCCTGGGTTGTTCTGAACAGAATCAGCCCATCGCCCTGGGTTGTTCTGAACAGAATCAGCCCATCGCCCTGGGTTGTTCTGAACAGAATCAGCCCATCGCCCTGGGTTGTTCTGAACAGAATCAGCCCATCGCCCTGGGTTGTTCTGAACAGAATCAGCCCATCGCCCTGGGTTGTTCTGAACAGAATCAGCCCATCGCCCTGGGTTGTTCTGAACAGAATCAGCCCATCGCCCTGGGTTGTTCTGAACAGAATCAGCTCATCGCCCTGGGTTGTTCTGAACAGAATCAGCCCATCGCCCTGGGTTGTTCTGAACAGAATCAGCCCATCGCCCTGGGTGGTTCTGAACAGAATCAGCCCATCGCCCTGGGTGGTTCTGAACAGAATCAGCCCATCGCCCTGGGTCGTTCTGAACAGAATCAGCCCATCGCCCTGGGTCGTTCTGAACAGAATCAGCCCATCGCCCTGGGTCGTTCTGAACAGAATCAGCCCATCGCCCTGGGTCGTTCTGAACAGAATCAGCTCATCGCCCTGGGTCGTTCTGAACAGAATCAGCCCATCGCCCTGGCTCGTTCTGAACAGAATCAGCTCATCGCCCTGGGTCGTTCTGAACAGAATCAGCCCATCGCCCTGGGTCATTCTGAACAGAATCAGCCCATCGCCCTGGGTCGTTCTGAACAGAATCAGCCCATCGCCCTGGGTCGTTCTGAACAGAATCAGCCCATCGCCCTGGGTCGTTCTGAACAGAATCAGCCCATCGCCCTGGGTCGTTCTGAACAGAATCAGCCCATCGCCCTGGGTCGTTCTGAACAGAATCAGCCCATCGCCCTGGGTCGTTCTGAACAGAATCAGCCCATCGCCCTGGGTCGTTCTGAACAGAATCAGCCCATCGCCCTGGGTTGTTCTGAACAGAATCAGCCCATCGCCCTGGGTTGTTCTGAACAGAATCAGCCTATCTTTGTCTGTTTTGCCGCGTCACATCCACTTGACTGCACTCACGACTCCTTTCTATGGAAAATAATGAAGTCCCTGAATTGCACTGTGAAAGCCTAACAGTGAAATATTGTATTTTATAACTTAGCTAGTCATGTTGGCAATAGAACAGTCTTTCAAATGATGCCCACCTGAACCAGATTGTGATTTGTAATGGACCGTTTTTGGATTGCATAAACCAGTGGTTCCCAAACTTTTTATAGTCCCAAACCCCTTCAAACATTCAACCTCCAGCTGCGTACCTCTAGCACCAGGGTCAGCGCACTCTCAAATGTTGTTTTTTGCCATCATTGTAAGCCTGCCACACACACACTATACGATACATTTATTAAACATAAGAATGAGTGTGAGTTTTTGTCACAACCCAACTCGTGGGAAGTGACAAAGAGCTCTTATAGGACCAGGGCACAAATAATAATAAAATAATAATCAATAATTTTGCTCTTTATTTAACCGTCTTACATATAAAACTGTATTTGCTCATCGATTGTGAATTGTGAATAACTCACCACAGGTTAATGAGAAGGGTGTGCTTGAAAGGATGCACATAACTCTGCAATGTTGGGTTGTATTGGAGAGAGTCTCAGTCTTAAATAATTGTCCACACACAGTCTGTGCCTGTATTTAGTTTTCATGCTAGTGAGGGCCGAGAATCCACTCTCACATAGGTACGTGGTTGCAGAGGGCATCAGTGTCTTAATAGAGCGATTTGCCAAGGCAGGATACTCTGGCATTGGCTTCTGATTGAATTCAATTTTCACAGAACTGCTTGTTGCAATTTTGATGAGGCTCTCTTGTTCAGATATTGTTATGTGGACTGGAGGCAGGGCATGAAAGGGATAATGAATCCAGTTGTTTGTGTCATCAGTTTCGGGAAAGTACCTGCGTAATTGCACTCCCAAATTACTCAGGTCCTTCGCTATATCACATTTAACATTGTCCGTAAGCTTGAGTTCATTTGCACACAAAAAAATCATACAATGATGGAAAGACCTGTGTGTTGTCCTTGCAACTTCTTAATCATAGCCTCAATTTTGTCCCGCACATTGAATATAGTTGCGGAGAGTCCCTGTAATCCTAGATTCAGATCATTCAGGCAAGAAAAAACATCACCCAGATAGGCCAGTTGTGTGAGAAACTCATCATCATGCAAGTGGTCAGACAAGTGAAAATTATGGTCAGTAAAGAAAACTTTAAGCTCATCTCTCAATTCAAAGAAACTTGTCAATACTTTTCCCCTTGATAACCAGCGCACTTCTGTATGTTGTAAAAGCATTACATGGTCACTGTCCATATCATTGCATAGTGCAGAAAATACCGGAGAGTTCAGGGGCCTTGCTTTAATTAACAAAGTTAACCATTTTCATTGTAGTGTCCAAAACGTCTTTCAAGCTGTCAGGCATTCCCTTGGCAGCAAGAGCCTCTAGGTGGATAATGCAGTGTACCCAAGTGGTGTCGGGAGCAACTGCTTGCACGCCCATTACCACTCCACCATGTCACCCCTGTCATGGCTTTTGCGCTATCAGTACAGATACCAACACATCTTGACCACCAAAAAATATCCTCTCCTGTTGTCCTGGTTTCCAGTGGTTTGCAGAAGAGGATGTCTTCCTTAATCGAACCCCCATAAACATAACGGAGGTATACCAGGAGCTGTGCCAGGCCTGCCACGTCTGTTGACTCATCCAGCTGTAACGCATAGAATTCATTGGCTTGTATGCAATGCAGTAATTGTTTCAAAACATCTCCTACCATGTCACTGATGCGTTGTGGAACAGTGTTGTTTGATGAAGTCATTATCTGTATAGTTTTTTTGGCCTTTTCCCCCAGCATTGTCCCAGCCATATCCGCGGCAGCAGGAAGAATGAAGTCCTCCACCATAGTATGGGGCTTGCCTGTCCTAGCCACTCGGTAGCTCACCATATAAGACACTTCTAGCCCCTTCTTATTAATGGTATCTGTTGCTTTTATACATGTCTTACAACTCGAAAGTCGTCTTAATTCTCGCTCAAAAAACTCCTGTGGCTTATATTTCAAATTGGCATGTTTTGTTTCTAAATGTCTGTGCAAGAGTGAAGGTTTCATCGAGTTGTGAGATAGTACTTTTGCACATATAACACACTGTGGCTGAGGAAAGGCACTACTCCCAATATAAGTGAACCCCAAATAAATGTAGTTCTCATCATATTTGCGCCTCTTCGATGGTCCAACGTCCCTGCCTGTTGTTCGGTGCTTTCCCGGGTAAGGGGGCAGTAGCTCTTCGGCTGCATCAGATTCACAACTGTCAGTATCCATGCTAGCTGGGCTAACAACAAATGTAGAATTACTGATGCTAGCATTGGATGTGCTCGTGGAAGCAGAACAACTTGTGTCGTCGACAGGTGTTGTACTGCTGGTACTTTTTAAATGTGAATCACATTTTTATTTAGCTTACCCCCCGACGGCATTGCGTACCCCAGTTTGGGAATACCTGGCATGAACAACATTAATTGTGTGATGACGGGGATGCAGGGTTGTGTTCAAAATATCTACACGTGTGCTTTCTCTAGTTCCCCAATGGCACAGCTAGGAGAGCTCAAAATAGAAGCTTATACAGTTGAAGTCGGAAGTTTACATACACTTAGGTTGGAGTCATTAAAAAGGCTAGGCGTCCCGCTAGCGGGACAACTTCTGGTAAAACTGGAGGGCGTGCAATTCAAATAAATAATCATAATAATTATGGATATTAAACATTTAGGTGCATACAAGTGTCTTATATCGGTTGAAAGCTTAAATTCTTGTTAATCTAACTGCACTGTCCGATTTACAGTAGGCTTTACAGCGAAAGCATGCCATGCGATTGTTTGAGTACGGCGCCCGACATCTAAATATTTTTCCACCGGCAAAGGTTTCATAAATTCACAAATAGAGATTCAAAATTCACTTACCTTTTGAAAATCTTCCTTTGATTTGTCATCCATAGGGTCCCAGCTATAACATGTAGTGTCGTTTTGTTAGATAAAATCCTTCTTTATATCCCAAAAAGTGTGTTTAGTTGGCGCCATCGATTTGAGTAATCCACTCATTCAACGTGACAAGATAGGAATCCAAATTGTTTTCTTCCAAAATTTGTTTACAGACAGATTATTTCACTTATAATACACTGTATCACAATTCCAGTGGGTCAGAAGTTTACATACACTAAATTGACTGTGCCTTTAAACAGCTTGGAAAATTCCACAAAATGATGTCATGGCTTTAGAAGCTTCTGATAGACGAATTTACATCATTTGAGTCCATTGGAGGTGTATCTGTGGATGTATTTCAAGGCCTTCCTTCAAACTCAGTGCCTCTTTGCTTGACATCATGGGAAAATCTAAATATATCAGCCAAGACCTCAGAAAATAAATTGTAGACCTCCACAAGTCCGGTTCATCCTTGGGAGCAATTTCCAAATGCCTGAAGGTACCACGTTCATCTGTACAAACAATAGTACGCAAGTATAAACACCATGGGACCACGCAGCTGTCATACCGCTCAGGATGGAAACGCGTTCTGTCTCCTAGAGATGAATGTACTTCGGTACAAAAAGTGAAAATCAATCCCAGAACAACAGCAAAGGACCTTGTGAAGATGCTGGAAGAATTTTCTTTTGAGCCCAAACACACTTCCAAAGTGGTGGCAAAATGTCTTAAGGACAACAATGTCAAGGTATTGGAGTGGCCATCACAAAGCCCTGACCTCAATCCTATTGAACATTTGTGGGCAGATCGGAAAAAGCGTGTACGAGCAAGGAGGCCTACAAACCTGACTCAGTTACACCAGCTCTGTCAGGAGAAATGGGCCAAAATTCACCCAACTTATTTTGGGAAGCTTGTGGAAGGCTACCCGAAATGTTTGACCCAAGTTAAACAATTTAAAGGCAATGCTACCAAATACTAATTGAGTGTATGTAAACTTCTGACCCACTGGGAATGTGATGAAGGAAATTAAAGCTGAAATAAATCATTTTCTCTATTATTAATCTGACATTTCACATTCTTAAAATAAAGTGGTGATCCTAACTGGCCTAAAACAGGGAATGTTTTCCTTGGATTAAATGTCAGGAATTGTGAAAATCTGAGTTTAAACTGTAGTTGAAAGTGCACTGAAATTATTGTGCACACTTTGGAGAGGTGTGTGGCCACTTGGAGACACCAGTAGTCCTCTCACTTGTAATTTTTTGTCTTATGTTGCACCTAAACCACATTTTCCAGGATTTTTTCTTCCTTTCCCCCCCCCCTTTTCTTCTTCCCAATTGATAGTATTTGCAGTCTTGTCTCATCGCTGCAACTCCCGTACGGACTCTGAAGAGGCGAAGGTCGAGATCCATGCGTCCTCCAAAACACAACCCAACCAAGCCACACTGCTTCTTGCCACAATGCACATCCAACCCGGAAGCCAGCCGCACCAATGTGTCAGAGGAAATACTGTACACCTGGCGATCTGTTCAGCGTGCACTGCGCCCAGCCCGCCACAGGAGTCACTAGTGCGCGATGAGACAAGGATATCCCTGCCGGCCAAACCCTCCCTAACCCGGACGACGCTGGGCCAATTGTGCGCCCCCCCATGGGCCTCCCGGTCGCGGCCGGCTGCGACAGAGCCTGGGCTCGAACCAAGAATCTCTGGTAGCACAGCTAGCACTGCGATGCAGTGCCTTACACCACTGCGCCACCCGGGAGGCTTCCAGGAATATTCTTATCATGTTACTGAATGTATCCAGAGTATTTTCTGATTTCGTTGTCAACAAATGCGGGCGAAAGGTACAATACATTTAAAATGCACACCAAATCAACAGTGTCTTGTTTGGATTCAGTCTGGTGAACTTCTGTGTCTACTAATTTCCCCATAATCTCCAAACTGTTCCCTTTCAACTGCTACCAGGGTCATGCCTATGCTTTTCATATTTCTTCTGTAAGAAACATTTCAAATTAGCTCTATCCATGTAGGCCAATTCCCCACGAGTATAAAGGGTTAATGGAGCTGAACTAAATTTGAAATGTACCTTTGTGGTCAATGTTGATGAATAGCTTAATTGTTAGATGGGACATAATGGTCCTGCGGAATCCTCTCCCTTTCACACAGCACAGTGAGACAGAAAACAAGTCTCTTCATTAAACCCTGAAAATACCAAGCAGCCTTGGATACAGGCATATGTCACTAAGTTGTAAAGCAATTACCCAATGGTGACATTTAGGTCTCATTGTATTCTAATGTTATCACAGAGACCAAGGAGTTCTCAGTCAAGTGGCTGCAGGCCTAGACAGAAGTTAAAATGCTACTCTGATCTTGTAGCCTATCTTGTGTACATCTCCATAGATGGTTCCATATGTAATTCTATGGCGAGGGGTATATTGACAACGTGACGCTGTATTCTGCCAGCCTTGACAGATGGCTCTTCAGTCACTGTCTATATTTTTTGGTGCATGTAGTAAAGAGAAATTCTTTTTTCCATAGAAAACATAAACACGGCTATTACACATCCCCTATGAGTAGGATAGTTGGTAACAGTCAGTGAAAACAGCTCTTCTTCAAAGAGACCTATTTACAGACCATTAGCCTAGCTGTAGCTTTCTGCCATAGGGACTAGACAGCATCTTTAATGTATGGCTCACACACCCCCCACTACTCATCTGAGAAGAGAGAAAAACGAACGTGGCGGCAGTGTCCCGTGTGGTAACTAGAAGAGAGTCGACAGCTGTCATGTTAAATGAGTTCACGGATGCCCAGCTCCACTTGGCACAGACTAGTTCACACAGTAGCTCTTAGAGGGGGGACAATGAATACTCATCCTCCAGATAGGTTTAATATCTTATATAACACAGTAGACTTGGCAGCATTAACTAGAGAGTGACATTTCTCAGTCATGTCATGTTAGCCCAGGTGCTAATGGACGTCTGGCTGGGTCAGGACTTCCTGCTCTGATGAGCATCACAGCCAGGCTAACACTACTGCTGTGCTAGCAGTCTGCAGACTGACTGATCTCTCTATTGTCTGTCTGTTTCTCTGTCTGTTACTCCGTCTCCCTCCCTCCCTTTACAGAAGGGCGACGTGAAACCCCCGGCCAAGCCCTTCTACTACACCATCTACGTGGCCAAGACGTACCCCTCCTGGCAGCACAATGCCTTCTCTCTGCTGGGAAAACACTACAAGGCAAGTACTAACCCCCAGGAATCTGCTTGGTTGGGAATCAGACCGGGAAGACCGAGTGAGCCTATGAACTTGACTTGATGTCCCAAATAGCACTATATAGGGAATAGGGTGTTATAGGGCTCTGGTCAAAAGTAGTGCACAATGGCTGCATTTATTGCTGTGCTTATTTTGCCCAATTATTGACTAAAGAGCTGATCTGATTGGTCAATATCAGAATTGGGCTGCCTGTGTAAATGCAGCTAGGGAATAGAGTGCCATTTGAGACACAGAAATAGATGGTTCTGAAACGTATCTGCATTTCAGCTCGTCCCTCCTGTTGTTTTGGGGAGGAGTGGCTGCAGAATATAGAGACCCTACTGTGAGCTGTGATCCGCCCACAGGCAGAGAAAGTCGCTATGCTGCTGACGGCCTGGAATCCCCCTGATGATATATAGACTGACACTCCCATGTGTAGTGTGTGTGTGTGTGTGTGAGGGGGGGGGGGGGTGTTGTTCTTCCCTGGATGTGTGTTCTCAGAGCAACAAGGGCGCACTGCCTGATACCAAGGTCATTGCCATGGAGCTGGGCGCCCTGCCGGAGCTCTAGAGACAGATGGAGAGAGTTATACTGTTCCTTGCTGTGATCAAGGTGAGGGTGAGGACAGGAGAGTTGGCCCCTCTCCACCCCCCAGGGCCCTGGTCTGTCTCTGTGGTGGGGGCCAGGGCCTCACTATAACACGGCCCTTGGCTGACCTCTGCTAGGCTCGCTGCATTCTTTTGAAAAACATATATATATTGCTCTGTACAGTTGGTAAGCACATTGAGGACATTGTTTCCGTCATTAGATCACTTGTATTTCTACAGTCCATATTCACTACCGGGCCAGCACACCTGTCACGTTCCTGACCTGTTTTCTGTTAGTTTTGTATGTGTTAGTTGGTCAGGACGTGAGTTTGGGTGGGCAGTCTATGTTTTCTGTTTCTATGTTGGTTAATGGGTACCTAATATGGTTCTCAATTAGAGGCAGGTGGTTTTCATCTCCTCTGATTGAGAACCATATTAAGGTAGGTGGGGTCACATTGTTTGTCGTGGGTGGTTGTCTTCCGTGTCTGTGTTTGTTTGCACCATACGGAACTGTTTCGTTCGTTCATCGTTTTATGTAGTCATTTTTCTTCGTGTTATATGTAAGTTCGTATGTTCAGGTTTGTCTACATTCGTTTTGTTGTTTTGTAAGTATTCAAGTGAAGTTCGTGTAATAAATAAATTCATTATGTCTAAATACAACGCTGCAGTTTGGTTCAATCCCTGCTCCTCCTCTTCGCATGAAGAGGAGGAGGAACGCCGTTACAACAACCCATATTGACTACCAGGCCAGCACAACCCATATTCACTACCAGGCCAGCACAACCCATATTCACTACCAGGCCAGCACAACCCATATTGACTACCAGGCCAGCACAACCCATATTGACTACCAGGCCAGCACAACCCATATTGACTACCAGGCCAGCACAACCCATATTGACTACCGGGCCAGCACAACCCATATGGACTACCGGGCCAGCACAACCCATATTGACTACCGGGCCAGCACAACCCATATTCACTACCGGGCCAGCGCGACCCATATTGACTACCGGGCCAGCACGACCCATATTGACTACCGGGCCAGCACAACCCATATTGACTACCGGGCCAGCACAACCCATATTGACTACCGGGCCAGCACAACCCACATTGACTACCGGGCCAGCACAACCCACATTGACTACCGGGCCAGCACAACCCATATTGACTACCGGGCCAGCACAACCCATATTGACTACTGGGCCAGCACGACCCATATTGACTACTGGGCCAGCACGACCCATATTGACTACTGGGCCAGCACGACCCATATTGACTACCGGGCCAGCACGACCCATATTCACTACCGGGCCAGCGCGACCCATATTCACTACCGGGCCAGCGCGACCCATATTCACTACCGGGCCAGCGCGACCCATATTCACTACCGGGCCAGCGCGACCCATATTCACTACCGGGCCAGCACAACCCATATTCACTACCGGGCCAGCGCGACCCATATTCACTACCGGGCCAGCGCGACCCATATTCACTACCGGGCCAGTGCGACCCATATTCACTACCGGGCCAGCGCGACCCATATTCACTACCGGGCCAGCGCGACCCATATTCACTACCGGGCCAGCACCACCCATATTCACTACCGGGCCAGCACCACAGTGATCAATATTGGATAGCCTTTCTCAGTCGTTCAGAGCTCAGCATGGTTATTGCTTGAGGTATGACTGCATCAAAGTGATCAAATATCCAACAAACAATATATTCCAAGCCAGATGATTGCCTGTATTGGGACTGTAAAATCCTACTGTATAGGTCCAATCTATGGCTCTTAGGCCAATGTGGGTGTGTGTGTAAAAACTATTGGTCTCTAAATCAGGAGAAATGGCGGACCATGTAAAACTGTTGGTCACTAATTCCGGCTAGAAAGACCACGTAAAAACGTTTGGCTGGTATGCCCTCACCCGTCTGAGTGGTCGGCTGTGAATACCCTCACCCGCTATATAGTTATTGGTTTGGTTTGGCCCACTGTGGTGCTGTCCGGTCAGAACATGATGTTGAGGCCCTTCACTGTACTCTTGAAAGTCACTGCCAAATTACACACAGACACAGCTGTTTCCATTTGAAGATGTTTATATGATTTTGGTAATCTTATTGTGGTGGTTCTATAAGGAAAATATATGCACACATTTAAACAGTAAGGGTTATCACTATGAAATATACATATATGTACATTAATAAATGACAAATGACATTACACTTACAACATGTCTACACAGCATCAATATTAACATAGACTTAAACATTCACCTCTTGGAGAGAGAGATAAACAAATTACTTGGATTGACAAAGGGTCAATATTTATGACACCCTCTCTCTGGCAGGCTGAGCTCTTATCAGATCTGTCTTGGCACCACAGGGTCGCACGAGCAAGCTCCAAGAACCCTCTGGGATGACTCTAGAAGCTCGCCCATGACAGCACAATAAAACACCTAAATAAAAGCCACTATTGAAAACACTGTGGTAGCGTGTGCATGCAAAATACTATGTTTACCAATACAACAATACATTTTTTAAATTTTATTTCACCTTTATTTAACCAGGTAGGCCAATTGAGAACAAGTTCTCATTTACAACTGCGACCTGGCCAAGATAAAGCAAAGCAGTGCGACAAAAACAACCACACAGAGTTACACATGGGATAAACAAACGTACAGTCAATAACACAATAGAAAAATATATGTACAGTGTGCGCAAATGTTGTAAGATTAGGGAGGTAAGGCAATAAATAGGCCATAGAGGCGAAATAATTACAATTTAGCATTAACACTGGAGTGGTAGATGTGCAGATGATGATGTGCAAGTAGAGATACTTCTGTGCAAAAGAGAGAAGAAAAAAAAACTACTTCTGCAAAAGTACTTGTGCAACTAATGGAATAATAACGCTTATGGCTGTACGGAATAATACTACATAGATAATAAACAATACGCAGAGCGGTATTGGCAAATCTAACATTAATGAGAGTAGTAACAGCCATACAGTAGAACATATGGCTGAAACTTATCAAAGTAACAGGAAGTCAGTAGTGGTAATTACCTATTATTACACAGCATGTAAAACTCCCAATAAACCCCCCCCCCCCCCCCCCCCCCCCGTAACTTACAGTTCGATGAACAACATTTAGACATTGGTGTTAATGTCGACAATAAAAAGTGCTGAGAAATGTACGTCTTCTTCCTTCGGACGATGATAACACTCTGACCTGAGTGGGCGGGTGCAGTGCTCCTGGAGAACAAACTCTCTGGAGGTAGCTACACCTAACACTCTTCCCCCACTTTCTCTCAGCTGTGCATGTTTCATGGAATGAGTTGTGAAGGATAGGCTCTACAACCTGTTATTCATTCTCTTAACTCCGCCCCCTGGTAATCTCTGAAACATCTATCAAGCGTTTCCTTTTTTTTTACATTCCTTCTCCCAATTGACAGTTTTCAGTTTGACTTTCAGTTTGTCCTCCACCTCCAGAGTTGAATGCAGCTATTTTCTATCTGCTTAAGAGCACTATTGTCCATCTATACAGCCTGATGTGTTTTATTAATCTCGCCTATGTTCCACCTCATTCATTATCCAAGCTAATTCCCCAATACAGATGCTGACTTTATTAGTTCTGTAATATTATACCATGGCTCTATGCTTTCTCTGGAAAATAATGCAACTCCGTGGAAGGTTGGCGGCACTCCGCTACAACATCTTGGAACACACTTTCCACGTCATTCATTATTTACCATAGAACGCATAGCCCCTTGTTGATTATCGCTTACATAACTCCCATAGCGACCATAGTGATTCAGCCAGCCTGTGATGTTTATTTGGGGCATTTGATAGCACACCAGGGCTGTCTAACAAACTGTATCTAGTTTCTAATACCCTCTCTAACCAGTCTTAATTATACTGAAACAACAACAGTTGCCTTGAATGTGTAATGTAGGTCACTTTTCTGCAGTGCCAATCGCATGAGGATTTCAGGCTAATGCCAACCATCTCCCCTGTTCCCCACAGTATGAATTCACAACGCTCCAAACACTCTGCATGTCACACTGGCCCTATCAAATATTAAACTACTGTGTTAATGGTTTCTCCCTCAATCTTTCTCCCTATCTCTCTCTCCCTCTCCTCCCTCTCCTCCCTGTCCTACCTCTCCTCCTCCTCATCCTCCTCCTTTTTCTTCTTCTCCTCCTCCTCATCCTCCTCCTTTTTCTTCTCCTCCTTCTCCTCCTTCTTCTTCTTCGTCTTCGTCTTCTTCTTCTCCCCAGCTTGATCAGATAGATGCTGTGTTCACATCAGAGAGATGACAAAATAAAGGAGGACTGTTGCCTTGGGAAACCGTTCAGTGTCTTCAGATCCGAGGTAGATGGACAGACACATCCTTTTGTTTGAGCTGCCATTCTGCCACAAAGACCCGCCTGTCAGTTGTTTCACTAGTTTGTATTTCTGCTTGATCAGCCCCCCACACAGAGAAACAGACAGGGCATTTTAGATGGTATTAGAATCATTATAGTAACAGCAACATAGTTTCCAGAGAGACCTCTTTATTATTCATTATTTTATCTTAAAAACACTGATACCACTAAACGTGTTCAATCAGTCCATGTTAAATGTTTCCTTAAACATTTTGAAAGCGATGATAAATAATAACTTGACACTTGACACAACATATTATTTATGACAACATGTATGTCTGTCTGTGAAATTATTTCAACACTTTATGAGTATAGTTCAGACCAGTGAGCTGTGTGTGTCTCCTAGCTTGGTGTGGCAGTGTTCCTGGTCAACCCCCATCCATCCAATGGTCTGTTTACCATCACCATCAACATCCGACAGGGCGACAGCAGAGACGGCATCATCCGCAGACTATCCAAAGCCAATTAAAGTTAATTAAAGGTATATTTCTAAGCCCCTAAAGACATTGCGACTTCAATGCTTTCCTATTGATAGCTTATAATTTAACCATATTTGATCATGTTTTTTGAATTGCCTGCCTTGGCCTGTTGCCATTCCCTTAATTAAATGTAAAAGTTAGTTTTACTGAGGGTGAGGGTTTACTGAGGGTTGTCCTTAAGATGTACAAATAGTTTATGTCTAGTAGTCATTTAGATGAGTGCTCTGCTCTTAGTTTTCACACAGTAACTTTTGATCATACAATTAGCAGAATGCTGTTGTTTTAGGCTGCAGTTCAACACACTGTTATGTCCTGCAGACCTGACGGAAGTGAGGCATCTACAAGGTTATTGTTGTTTAACCCTGCAATGTAACCATGGTGCCTGACCTCCTACATGTCCCCTCGGTCCCCATGCAGACCTGTCCAAAGTGGAGCTGATGCGCTTTGAGGACCCGGTCCTGGGGCCTCGCCAGGTGCCCGTCCTGGGGAGGGAAGAGCAGGGTAAGCTGCCCATCTCTGACAAGTCTTCCTTCAGCATCAGCCTGGCCGACAGGAAGGTCCTCATGACAGACAATGGCATCAGCGTGGATATAGGAGACACCCTGGTTTACCTGTTACAATAGCACAGGTCTGGGGCCTGTTTTAAGACTTCTATCACTGGTCTGACAAGGGCTCATCTAGTCTCATAGATATCAGTGATTACCTTCTAGGAAGGTAGGAAGGATGCATGTTAACAGTATTTGAACAGGGCCCTGCTCTCTGTGTAGAGGGGTGGGACTGAACAGCTGGGGCTGTAGCAGAATGACAAGACACTATTTTCCTGCTGAGTCTGAGGTCTATGTAGATAACATGCACAGCTCTGTGACGTATAGCCAGGCTGTCAGAATGTGTGTGTACTGGTAGCGAAGTCAGGTGCAGGAGAGCAGAGATTTGTGAACAGGTGCACACTTTATTTAGGCAAAAGTGCAAAACGCGCAAAACAGTCACAAGAATTATGTTTAACAATAAACATCTTAGTGAAAAATAACCCAGAAAAACAAGCCAGTCTGGCGCGTGAACAATACACACGTAACACAAACAATCTTACACAAAGACATGATGGGGAACAGAGGAATAAATACATGTAGTGTGATTGGGGAATGAAAACCAGGTGTGCAGGGAACAAGGCAAAACAAATGGATACATGAAAAATGGAGCGACGATGGCTAGAAAGCCGGTGACGTCGTCCTCCGAACGCCGCCCGAACAAGGAGAGTTGTTCGGGCGGCAGGCACAGGCACAAGTCTTGCCTTTACCTTTTCTATTGAAGTGGTTCTAAAATAGAATGTGTACCTTCGTCCTCTCATCTTATGTGACATTAAATGTAATTATGTTGTTTCAGAGGCTCAGTGTCTGCCATTATGTGCTAAAGTACGGACGGAATAAAGCTTCTCTTGAGCATACCTGTACAGCCCTCTGCCTACAGTCTCTTTCCACTAGATACAAGCCATATATTTTGTATTCATATGTTGAGGGGTTCCAGGCAAAGGTGTCTTCTGAACATCTCTTCAGCAGTACTTATATGTCCAGTAACTACCGTATACAATTAATAATTTCCACAAATGTGTCAACAAAACAAAAAATATTCTGGCATAATTGTCAGAGATTGAATAAACACATTTTTATGTATTTGGGTGGTGCATTTCTTTCTTTTCATTCATGTTGCGACATACGGCCACATTAGACTCCATCTGCAGTGGTCTTCTAGGTTACCAGTTTGGCGTGAATCACATGAAAAACATCTCTATAATGGACTGTAGCCAATCTACTGGCAGTATGAGCACCGCTAATTAAATCCCCCTTGGAAATCAGTCATGCAGTTGAAACACAGTCTGCCTCTGTTTCTATAAACACTACACAATAGATGTTCTGCTTTTTGCTCTCACTCAGCAGGAAATGTCCTCGGCTGTTCAGAGAAACCGGTTGAGATGTTTCTTATTTTACCACAAGCCTCCCCCAGCCGATTCTCATACCAACACTGTGCACCAAAAAGCAGAAGTGATCAGGAGGATGTGTGACAGTTCACTTGTGTCCAGGACTAAGCGGTAGCACGTTGCTGTAGTCTGTGATTCGGGTAAGTGTTGCCTTTTAATTTTACAAGGATTTTCTCGTTGTCACTGCTGCCCGTTTATGCATGTGTTGGGAGTATGAACTTACTGATCCGCTGGCTTGCCTTGGCCTTGGCCCCTACACTGTGGAAATGTGGCATTTGCACTTTGAATTAGAGGCTCCATTCCAGACAGTCTTGAACAGGCCGGCTCTGTCCTTGTTTGCTGTGGCGGCGCACATGCTGTACTAAGAGGGTGTTATGAGCCCCTAGAAGAGGAGGTCCAACATGTCTTATCTTCCCAGAGCAGCCGCTGAGCTCCAGCCCTCTCTGGAGTAGTACACCCAGTCTCAGTGGGAAACTCAACCAGTCTCCCCTTCCTTCCCTGGCAGGGAGCAGCCGTCAGCATGGAGGATACCACAGCCATAGTCACCACAGACCAGTAAGTGTTAGGCCTTTATCAGTAGAGATCACCATTGTTGGGTGTAATGAATCATTCCAACATGTTCTTAAGCCGCATTGCAACACAGCTAAGCCTACATTCATTTCTACATTTTATAGTTCCTTTCTTGTTTATCTCAGTTGTGCACCAGTCACCAAAGCTGCAAAGCAGCAGGCCCCAGGTGATGAGGAGGACGAGGAAGCCGGGGGCTGGGACATAGGAACAGAAAGCTGGAACACACAGAGTGCCGCTTCTGCTGTGATGAAACTCCCTGTGCTCACGCAGCCTGGCCTGGGGGTAACCACGACAACAGTGACCACCATCACTCAGACGGGAGGGGACTGGAGCAGCAGTCTGTTCAACGTGTGTGGAGACAGGAGCACATGTGAGGCAGACACAGCATTGGGCTTATTACACTGCATTGTACACACTCAAGTGTAAAAGTCACAGTTGCCGGTTTGAGTAACTGAAATAGTCCGATGGTGGATGGCTATACTGCTATCTTACATGCTTACGCTCTACCTATGTTAATTATGGACATTCAATGTTACCCAATGTTAAAGAGAGGATACTTCGTAAAGATGACGATTCTCTTGCATAATACCATATCAATCTACAATACTCTGTAGGGTTGCAAAACATGTATTCAAATTGGAAACGTTTTCCGTAACCAACTGCTACTATCTTGTGGAAAATGACATTGCACTAAACCTAGTAGAGTTTTTCCTAAGCCCTGTATCGCTCTCGTTTTTCCCAGGTCTCTTAGGGGCCTTTGTGCCCTGTTGCTTGGACCTGAGTCTGGCCCACCAGTACGGGGAGTGTCTGTGTCTGCCCCTGCTCCCTGGCTCCACATTCGCCATGCGGGTGGGCATCAGGGAGAGATACAAGATACAGGTGAGGATTGTTACGCAATAATGACGGGGGTTAATGGGTGTTATTAGATTCCATTAACGACCCGCTGGTGTCATGGGGACCAAAGCAGTGTTCTCTCACAGAGCAATTCGGTATCACAATTTATTTCAAGAGATGTAGGTTGCACATCATGTACAACAAATTATTGTACAACAAATTATGTGTCACTCACTCCCTCACGTTTACTTTCCTCCTGTTTACGCAGCTGTGGCTGTACACCATATTTTATTTTGTATTGCATGCGGTGGGAAATTTGCTTCTGATTTATAATGTAAAGACTCATTCTGATTTGTTACGTAAAGACTCATTCTGATTTGTTACGTAAAGACTCATTCTGTTTTGTTACGTAAAGACTCATTCTGATTTGTTACGTAAAGACTCATTCTGATTTGTTACGTAAAGACTCATTCTGATTTGTTACGTAAAGACTCATTCTGATTTGTTACGTAAAGACTCATTCTGATTTGTTACGTAAAGACTCATTCTGATTTGTTACGTAAAGACTCATTCTGATTTGTTACGTAAAGACACATTCTGATTTGTTATGTAAAGACTCATTCTGATTTGTTATGTAAAGACACATTCAGATTTTTTTATGTAGTTCAGCAGCCAGGCTTCAGATAGAAATAAAGACCCCTGCCTGAGACCAGATGTGAACTTTCCCCTGTTGTGTGTGTGTGTGTGTGCGTGTGCGTGTGTGTTCGTGCGCGCGCAGGGCAGCGTCTGTGAGGACTGGACTACAGTGTATTGCTGCTACCCCCTGGCCATCTGTCAGATGATCCGAGAGATGAAGAGGAGGATGAAGAGCCAAACCTACAAGGTATCCACTGCACTAGAGTGCTCCTGACAACATGGCTGTCTGTGTGCTAGATTCATTCATCCAGGCCAGGACCACATCTTATTCATATTACAATATTCATGATCTAACCTTGGTACCTATAGCAAACTTGGCTTGTGTATAGAACCTTCAGAGGCTCATGTCATTTCATTGGTGCATCACTGATGTCTGCATATTACTATGTCACAGATGGATGGATGATTACTATGTCACAGATGGATGGATGATTACTATGTCACAGATGGATGATTACTATGTCACAGATGGATGGATGATTACTATGTCACAGATGGATGATTACTATGTCACAGATGGATGGATGATTACTATGTCACAGATGGATGGATGATTACTATGTCACAGATGGATGGATGATTACTATTACAGATTACTATGTCACATCCATCTAGATGGTGATTATTACAGGTCTCTATGGGGGTCATCATACTACAGGTGCCCGTTTGGTGTCTTATGAGAGCCCTCGTGATCATTCTAGGGTTTCTGAGGACATCCCTGTTTAAGATGAGTCGGGCATATGTAAAATAAAGTTGGTTAAGTTAAGAATTAAGTCAAGAATGTATTTGGGGATGGGGACTTGGAGTAGGCTTAGTATTTGAGCCTATGTTGGATGTGGAACATCAGTGATACTTTACCAGACAATGTTTCATAAATGTTTGTAAAGTAAAATAAAATTCCTAACCAATTGTATGAAACAGTCCATGTAGGCTAAGCCATTAAATAATAAAACCTATTTGTATTATTATTGTATTATTCTATTTCTGACCTTACCCTGCGGCTGACAATCACGGTAAGCTAATTTTGCACGTCCCTCTCTGAACCGCAAATGCCAACCAACACCAAGCCGGGATGTATCCAAAGGCTGAATATGCAATTTGTTAACTGCTGTTTATTGCTTAATTCAGCATTATACATCAAATACGGAACACAGTTTTTTAAAAGTCCATACTAGAAGCACATTGATCCAACCGAGTGAGTTCATAAGAGGTAGTGTGTTTTTCCAACAATCCTTCACATTTAATCTCCCTGTTGTAGAACAGCAGTCCTTGCTTGACCCTTTGACCCCGGACCTTTGTATGCTGTATGATCCCAGATGAAATATGCATGAATGACAACCTATGAAGAGGGTGGCTAGCTAGGAGCATGATGATAGTAGCTTGATGATAGTAGCATGCATCATAATACAGTATTATGATTTCATCAGAATTTATCCTCTAATAACAATCAGCATCATGCTCTCATTATGGAAAAAGGTTTCTCAGTCTAATGGCAATCTGGTTCTAACCAGATGGACAGCCTTAGTGACCGTGTCATCAGCCCAGCTCCATTTACATATGTCTACCAGTAGATGGCAGTGTTGCCTGAACTGCAGTACTGCTGCTCTGCTGCCTCCTGGGCTTCTGCAGGGACCAGAAAGCTGCTTGCGTGTGCCTCCCGCCTGGTGCACCAGGTGTGCAGGTGATGCTGTTGGTCTGTGGTGAGACCCCCTGGGGGGCGGGACTGCTGGAGCCAAACCACTGCAGAGCCCAGGAGATGATGAGAGGGAGGGAGGGAGGAGAAGAGGGAGAAGAGAGAGGGAGTAGAGGAAAGGGGGAAAAACAACAGTGGTGATACTGTAGATGCATACCCAGCCTGCCTGTGTATTCTTCTCATACATTCACAGTGTGGTAGGTTTGTTAAATAATGTGTTTTATATTTTACACACACTGTCTCATCGTTTCCCGTCCATGCAGTGAAGCCATTATGACGGCTTCTGTTGTTGGCATAACCGTTCCAGTTTCTAGGTATTCAGATTCAGTTTAAATTATGCTTTAAGAGGAGTTGGCCCCTGGATTTATTGACATTTCTTACACTCCTCTTGTCTGCCATACCATCCCTCCTACAGAGCATGTCTCAGTCACTCAGCCTCTCACAAGCGTATGACGTGGGAAGAAAAGGAGGTGTGGTGCAGGGGGACCTAGGAAGTTGTCCCCTTGGTGATAACTCTGTCCAGGACAACAACAGCCACCTGGGGCTTACATAACAGTGTCCGCTTCCCAGGCAGATTCACACACACACACATACACACACATGCCGCACACACGGGAAGGACTGTTCAGATGTTAAGAGCCTGGCAGCCAGCAAGTTCTCTTTACTGTATAGATGGCCAGAGGAGAGGAGAGGGATTTACATTTGTCAAATATTTTGGAGTGGGGTGGGGTGGGGGGGGTGTATAATCAAGTGATGCATGCATAGTCAGTCACAGCTGCCCCAAGGCAGTTAGGGGGTGATGGTCATTATTTCGTCTAATTACCGCTGGCAAGCTTTTGGAGGGCTAGTCTGCTCTGTGTTCCTCTGCCATGGTCCACTGCATCAGTCTTGGCTAGGGGCATGTCTTTGCTGCTTCCCTGTGGAATCCATTTCCTCTTGTTCCTCTCCCCTCCTCCAGCCGTATGAAGGGATAGGAGAACAGGCATGGCTACAGTAGTTGGTTAGAAGGACCCCATCTGTCTATCCCTTCTCTGCATCATCTTGTCTCACACCTCCAAGCTGAAGTGTGTTTTTTATTTAGCTCTACATACAGGATTCATAAGGTCCTGGTCCCGTTGATGTTGCTGCTCTTTCGTCCGACATGGCATGGTGTCTCTTGTTGTTCTGTGTAAAGAGGCTTTCACTGTGGCAAGATGTGGTGAATGGCATTGATGCTGTGTGTGTGTGTGTGTGTGTGTGTGTGTGTGTGTGTGTGTGTGTGTGTGTGTGTGTGTGTGTGTGTGTGTGGCACTGATGCAGAGCAGCGGAGGATAGATCTTGGCACATCTATCATAGCTCCTCTCTTTGTGAATATTTGCTCCTCATCTCCCTGGCTTGGGTATGTTCTGGCTTTTTGGATGTGGTCCAAGGAGGTTTGTTACCTTGACTATAAACAGATGAGAACCCCCCCCCCCCCCCCCAATCTCTCACTTAATGATAAGGACCACACATGACCCCTCACACTCAGCATACTGCTCTGTTAGGGAAGTTTGATGTCAAAGCACAAGTATAAAGAACCTAAAGACGGCACAGCACAAGACGTGCACGTGATGGTGCACACACACACAGACAGACAGACAGACAGACAGACACACACACACACACACACACAGACAGACAGACAGACAGACAGACAGACAGACAGACAGACAGACAGACAGACAGACAGACAGACAGACAGACAGACAGACAGACAGACAGACAGACAGACAGACAGACAGACAGACAGACAGACAGACAGACAGACAGACAGACAGACAGACAGACAGACAGACAGACAGACAGACAGACAGACAGACAGACAGACAGACAGACAGACAGACAGACAGACAGACAGACAGACAGACAGACAGACAGACAGACAGACAGACAGACAGACAGACAGACAGACAGACACACGCACGCACGCACGCACGCACGCACGCACGCACGCACACACACACACACACACACACACACACAGACACAGAACAACAGATGCACCAGTTTTCTGTAGAACATCAAAACAAACCGCTCTATGGAGCTCATTAAAACACGATCAGACGCCTCGAATAATGCATATTTATCCAACTGTGCCCCGCACGCAAGCACACACACACACACACACACAGGTCCCCTCACTGTGATACTGTAACTGTCCTACAAACATTTTATAACAGATGGACTAACACACCTCGGCTCCATTGAGATCCTTTCAACAAAGAAATGAAAGTAGAATCTTCCCTGTTGAGGGAGTGGGACTAACTTCATCTGGGAGTTATCTCAATGGCCACAGCACTGAACAGCCATTTCATTCTGTACATGGCTGCATACATTTGTTGTCACTCTAATCCCAGCATTTCTCACCAAACTCATTACCCATACCAAGTCATTATTTTCTCTTCATTAATAAGACAGATAGTATCTCAGGCGGATATTTTCATCCTTCTCTTCGTCTGGAGGGGAATAGTGATTGAGGGGAGTGGGAAGGTGGGTCAGACCACCTTTCATCCAACGTTCTCTGTACACAGAACGGGAGGGTTCATCAAGCCACTATTATATCAGCAGCTGATTTAGGCCCTGGGGGGGCACCCTATTAATAACTCCATGTATGGTCCCATGACTGGGGATTCTCCTGGCAGGCTGGGAGTTCGCTTGAAGCTTCCACTGTGGAGGAGACTGCTTCTCATATTTCCTGCAATGGAATGCCAGCCACAGCCACTAGGTCAATCAGTGGGATAGAAAGCAGGTGTCAGCAAACAACCTTTGACATTTATTGTTCCAGAAACATAACTATAATTTTCAGATTCATTCCAGTAAATCGGACTGATGATACATGCTGGTCTGCATAGAAAATGAAAATAATTTTAATTTGGGATTTTTATTTTCTGTTTGTCCAGAGATGAGAGACGAGAGTAGGAGCCTCATCGTTCCACAAGAGTAACCTTATTTGAAGAAGCACGGCTCTTGTCAACTGATCACCATCCCCGTCAGAGAGTTGTACTTTCCTAGAACTCTAAAAGTATGAAGAGGAAAAAATATACGAGCGCTGTCTGTCTTCAAATAGACTACAAGATCGTAGAAGCATGTCCAATCTAGGCATGTGAGCGGCTTAAACATATTGTGTGGATGACATGTCACTCAAGTCAACAGAGTACAAGGGAGGGTGATGAAGCATGTCTGACTGTTTTGAGTTTGCAATAGCTCATTGGTTCACTCAGCCCACACACACACCCCTTTCTGCCTGCTGCCGCATACACACACATAGACACAGGCAGAGCCGAAATGGAAACTTCTAGAAAAGGAGACTGGAGAGAGAGATGGGGAAGAGTGAGAGTGGCATCAGGGATTCAATTATACCATATGTGTGCTGGCGCCCACTCTGGCGTACGTCAGCAGACATCAGCCTGTCAGAGGCGAGAGTAGAGCATTACAGAGCAGGACCTCTCACACAGCACTCGATGACAAATCCACACAAAGTTGAGTGTGTGTGGTGTGTGTGTGTGTGTGTGTGTGTGTGTGTGTGTGTGTGTGTGTGTGTGTGTGTGTGTGTGTGTGTGTGTGTGTGTGTGTGTGTGTGTGTGTGTGTGTGTGTGTGTGTGTGTGTTTCTGCATGCAAGTCAGCGCAAGTGGGTGCAGAACCTTGACGGAGACTAAGGTAATGTGGGCTTCGTCGATACAGTACTTCAGGAAGACCTAACTTCAGACGTATGCCTCGTCTATACTTCGGGTAGACGTAGGGTGTTTTCACATATAGTCCTATTTAAAATAACCAATCTCAGTCCTCTTTAATGTGTACTCTGGGGCATAGCCGTGGGAAGTAGGGATGCTGAGGGTGCTGCAGCACCCCCTGAAAAATCAGAACAATAATAGAATTTTGAAAAAGTCCTGTATTAGCTGATAAAAAAAAGCTCAACATTCACTCAATGCACTCTGGGTTTTTACAAAGTGCAGGACAATCCATTCCATCAGATTGTGTAATCAGACAGCTAAACTCAGCAACAAAAGAAACGTCCTCTCACTGTCAACTGCGTTTTCAGCAAACTTAACATGTGTAAATATTTGTATGAACGTAACAAGATTCAACAACTGAGACATAAAGTGAACAAGTTCCACAGACATGTGACGAACAGAAATGGAATAATGTGTCCCTGAACAAAGGGGGGGGGGGGGTCAAAAATCTAAAGTAGCAGTCAGTATCTGGTGTGGCCACCAGCTGCATTAAGTACTGCAGTGCATCTCCTCCTCATGTCCTGCACCAGATTTGCCAGTTCTTGCTGTGAGATTGTTACCCCACTCTTCCACCAAAGTACCTGCAAGTTCCCGGACATTTCTGGGGGGAATGGCCCTAGCCCTCACCCTCCGATCCAACAGGTCCCAGACGTGCTCAATGGGATTGAGATCCAGGCTCTTCGCTGGCCATGGCAGAACACTGACATTCCTGTCTTGCAGGAAATCACGAACAGAACGAGCAGTATGGCTGGTGGCATTGTCATGCTGGAGGGTCATGTCAGGATGAGCCTGCAGGAAGGGTACCACATGAGGGAGAAGGATGTTTTCCCTGTAACGCACAGCATTGAGATTGCCTGCAATGACAACAAGCTCAGTCCGATGATGCTGTGACACACCGCCCCAGACCATGATGGGCCCTCCACCTTCAAATCGATCCCGCTCAAGAGTACAGGTCTCGGTGTAACGCTCATTCCTTCAACGATAATCGCGAATCCGACCATCACGCCTGTTGAGACAAAACCGCGCCTCGTCAGTGAAGAGCACTTTTTGCCAGTCCTGTCTGGTCCAGCGACGGTGGGTTTGTGCCCATAGGCAACGTTGTTGCCGGTGTTGTCTGGTGAGGACCTGCCTTACAACAGGCCTACAAGCCCTCAGTCCAGTCTTTCTCAGCCTATTGTGGACAGTCTGAACACTGATGGAGGGATTGTGCGCTCCTGCTGTAACTCGGGCAGTTGTTGTTGCCATCCTGTACCTGTCCCGCAGGTGTGATGTTCGGATGTACCGATCCTGTGCAGGTGTTGTTACACATGGTCTGCCACTGCGAGGACGATCATCTGTCCATCCTGTCTCCCCGTAGCACTGTCTTAGGCATCTCACAGTACGGACATTGCAATTTATTGCCCTGGCCACATCTGCAGTCCTCATGCCTCCTTGCAGCATTCCTAAGGCACGTTCACACAGATGAGCAGGGACTCTGGGCATCTTTCTTTTGGTGTTTTTCAGAGTCAGTAGAAAGGCCTCTTTAGTGTCCTAAGTTTTCATAACTGTGACCTTAATTGCCTACCGTTTGTAAGCTGTTAGTGTCTTAACAACTGTTCCACAGGTGCATGTTCATTAATTGTTTATGGTTCATTGAACAAGCATGGGAAACAGTGTTATACCCTTTACAATGAAGATCTGTGAAGTTATTTGGATTTTTACGAATTATCTTTGAAAGACAGGGTCCTGAAATATACCTACTTACATTTTGGAAGCTAATATGTTGTAAAAAGCACTTTTCTTTTTCTGCTAGCACCGATTTTGCTGATAATGCTTTGTTGAGGGCAAATGTACTTGATCCGACTGTGATTGTCTGGTCTTCCTAGCTATCTTAAGATTAATGCACTAATTGTAAGCATCTGCTAAATGACTCAATGTAAAAAAATATATAATAATTGTAATAAGAAGATGCTGTTAACATGTAAATATTTTTGGGAACAGAAGAAATAGCAGAAGAATAACTGATCAGGTAGACCCAGCTTCAGATGTAAGCCTCATCTATAATTCAGGTAGAGCTAGCTTCAGATGTGGGCCTCGTCTATACTTCAGGTAGACCCAGCTTCAGATGTGGGCCTCGTCTATAATTCAGGTAGAGCTAGCTTCAGATGTGGGCCTCGTCTATAATTCAGGTAGACCCAGCTTCAGATGTGGGCCTCATCTATACTTCAGGTAGACCTAGCTTCAGATGTGGGCCTCGTCTATACTTCAGGTAGACCCAGCTTCAGATGTAGGCCTCGGCTATAATTCAGGTAGACCTAGCTTCAGATGTGGGCCTCGTCTATACTTCAGGTAGACCCAGCTTCAGATGTAGGCCTCGGCTATACTTCAGGTAGACCTAGCTTCAGATGTGGGCCTTGTCTATACTTCAGGTAGAGCTAGCTTCAGATGTAGGCCTCGTCTATACTTCAGGTAGACCTAGCTTCAGATGTGGGCCTCGGCTATAATTCAGGTAGAGCTAGCTTCAGATGTAGGCCTCGTCTATATTTCAGGTAGACCCAGCTTCAGATGTGGGCCTCGTCTATAATTCAGGTAGACCCAGCTTCAGATGTGGGCCTCGGCTATAATTCAGGTAGAGCTAGCTTCAGATGTAATCCTCGGCTATAACTCAGGTAGAGCTAGCTTCAGATGTGGGCCTTGGCTATAACTCAGGTAGAGCTAGCTTCAGATGTAAGCCTCGGCTATAATTCAGGTAGAGCTAGCTTCAGATGTAAGCCTCGGCTATAATTCAGGTAGAGCTAGCTTCAGATGTAGGCCTCGGCTATAATTCAGGTAGAGCTAGCTTCGGGCATGCATGGAGGATAATAAGAGAACAGCCAAAGTCTGCGTCATTCATCGTTTCAGCAACCCAGAGGGAGAGGAATAATTGGGGCAGAGTTGTATTGGTGTGTAGAGGACTTTAATATCTTAGGGAAATTGTATTTATTAAAGTAGGGGGAAAAATAAGTTAATTGTGGAGAATAACGACCTGGGTGGACTGACCCACAAATGACCCACAATTACATAAAATCAGTAGTCCACATTTTATTTGTCACATACACGTTTAGCAGATGTTATTGCGGGTAACATCTGCTAAGCATGTGTACGTGACAAATCACATTTGATTTGATTTGCCTCCCTTGATGTCTCAAAAGGCCTCGCTCAAATGACACACAATTACATCTAACACCACAAGCAGATCACATTATTTCAAAAAAGTTAGTAACTAATGATCACCATTATCTCTGAAGTTGCCCTGAAGAAGAAAAGAGATAAAGAAACCCCAAGGTTGTCTAACAGCCTGTTCAGAACATATCTTCAGACACTGTGGAGCAGTGTTTGTTTGAGTTGGGTGCAGTGGTTATCCACCAAACAGAGAGACGGATGAAAGCGATAGATGACCATCTTACTGTGTTTAGCGCCGTGATAGATACTCACATGTTAATCCCCACAGGTATTCTGAACACAACACCACCTGGCAGCTATTTATAGATAAAAAGAGCAGAATTTCCCCCTCTCTTCAGACTGCTGCCTACAGTAAGGCAAGGTGATCTTACTGAGTAGTCCACAAAGCTGTGGTAACTTTGAAACTCCAAACAGTGTGTCCTTTTCACCCTTAGCTGTTCCACCAACAATGCTTTTTCACAAACATGTCTTTGTCTCTGCATGACAGTGCTTTAGTCCATTTCCAATGCTTTCATGTACAAAGAACATTAATAGTCTAGCTATGATAGCCCTATGCACGTTTGTTGGACACTATGTCATTTGCTTGGTTACTATAATTAGGAAAAAGGATCACCAGGGGTCATTTAAAAAAAAGGACAAATCCCTTTCAGTGAAGCCTTAATCTGCTTTGCTATTGGAAAAGGTCAGCTATCAGTTATAGGCCTCTATCTTTTCAATGCCTGCTTCACCCATGCATGGAAATCAGGTTGACAGGCATCTGTAATTGAAGCTGCTTATGTGGTGAAAAAGAGAGGGTTCACTGCTCCACCAAGTGGAATGAGTTTTACTGGCGATAAGAGTGTGACCATTGCGTAACTTGCACAAGCGTGCAGCGTGAGCCACGGCCATGTGTGGATTGGACTGATTAAGTTTGGGGGCGGGGGAGCCTAGTGATTAGAGCGTTGGGCCAGTAACCGAAAGGTTGCTGGATCGAATCCCCGAGCTGACAAGATAAAAATCTGTCGTTCTGCCCCTGAACAAGGCAGTTAACCCACTGTTCCCCGGTAGGCTGTCATTGTAAATAAGAATTTGTTCTTAACTGGCTAGTTAAATAAAGGTTAAATAAAAAATGAAAAGAGTGGAGTGGAGAGACTTGGACCACTCAGAAGTCTCCTCTCCCTCTCACCACGGCATTAACTACATTGTCCTGTCTCTTAATTCCACAAACACAGAGTCACATGCTATATTTGTAATCATTTTCACTGTTATGCCAGTGCTTCCATGTTTGCAGCCTGGGATGACACGTTGAGGCTCTTCACGGCCCTGCATCGCTCGTCTATGAGTATCCTGTGTATGTGCAGTGAAGGGCTTTGCTCCAAAGCCAAAGTAATATAAGGTGAGGTGTTTCATTATGATGAAGTGGAAAAACAACCTTTAGTCATGTTGACCTTAACTACCAGACTCTACCAGTTGCAGGTCTTGTAGAATTTCTCCTTTTTCATTGACTTGTTCAATGTAATGCCTCTATGTACATGCATATTTATCGAGGTAGTTAAGGCCCTGTAACTATGAGGGCATGGATTCTGGAGACCTTACACACTGCACTGTGCCTGCTGTGGGTCATTTACATTGATGTTAAAATGTCATCCATCCGCCTGTGAACAACGAGTAGCAACACTTTCAGCCTCTCACCAGTGGCGTGCCATGCTTTTTCATAGGGCGCTGGTCTGAATGCTGCAGAGCAGGAGCCAGAGCAGAGAGGGGAAAACCTGGGTAGGGATGGGACTGCTGAATTATTCAGAGTTTGAGGCATGAGTTCTACGCAGGTCATAAATGGCTTATCCATATCCTGGCCTGCATCGCTACTGGTTCTCAGAGCTGGTGCCTGCAGGACGTCTTAATAACACTGATAAAACCCAATGAGCTCACAGCGTGACTGTCTCGGTTTCCTGTAATAAGACTTGTTCATTGTGACAGTGGTCTGGGTCGATGTGGGCCTGGAGAGAAACATCTGTGAGGTCAGCAACAGTGGACCTGACACACACACATGCACACACACACACACACACACACACACACACACACACACACACACACACACACACACACACACACACACACACACACACACACACACACACACACACACACACACACACACACACACACACACACACACACACACACACACACACACACACACACACACACACACACACACACACACACACACACACAGACAGAATTACTCTACTTGTTCTCTCCCAATAAGTGTCATATGAAGGTTCAATTTCAGCCACAAGACGCCATCACTCAAAAGACAGGTCCACCTCCTTAGGAATTCCTGAGAATCTCAATGCTTCTATGATCGAGCGTCCATCCCCTGTACTGCTAAAACAAACAGGCATGGGTAGTCAGTAATTTACATCCCTGTACTGCTAAAACAAACAGGCATAGCTAGTCAGTAATTTACATCCCTGTACTGCTAAAACAAACAGGCATGGCTAGTCTGTACTGTACTGCTAAAACAGACAGGCATAGCTAGTCAGTAATTTACATCCCTGTACTGCTAAAACAAACAGGCATGGCTAGTCAGTACTGTACTGCTAAAACAGACAGGCATAGCTAGTCAGTAATTTACATCCCTGTACTGCTAAAACAAACAGGCATGGGTAGTCAGTAATTTACATCCCTGTACTGCTAAAACAAACAGGCATAGCTAGTCAGTAATTTACATCCCTGTACTGCTAAAACAAACAGGCATAGCTAGTCAGTAATTTACATCCTTGTACTGCTAAAACAAACAGGCATGGCTAGTCAGTAATTTACATCCTTGTACTGCTAAAACAAACAGGCATGGCTAGTCAGTAATTTACATCCATGTACTGCTAAAACAAACAGGCATGGCTAGTCAGTACTGTACTGCTAAAACAAACAGGCATGGCTAGTCAGTAATTTACATCCCTGTACTGCTAAAACAAACAGGCATGGCTAGTCAGTAATTTACATCCTTGTACTGCTAAAACAAACAGGCATGGCTAGTCAGTAATTTACATCCCTGTACTGCTAAAACAAACAGGCATGGCTAGTCAGTACTGTACTGCTAAAACAAACAGGCATAGCTAGTCAGTAATTTACATCCCTGTACTGCTAAAACAAACAGGCATGGCTAGTCAGTAATTTACATTCTTGTACTGCTAAAACAAACAGGCATAGCTAGTCAGTAATTTACATCCCTGTACTGCTAAAACAAACAGGCATGGCTAGTCAGTAATTTACATCCTTGTACTGCTAAAACAAACAGGCATAGCTAGTCAGTAATTTACATCCCTGTACTGCTAAAACAAACAGGCATGGCTAGTCAGTAATTTACATCCTTGTACTGCTAAAACAAACAGGCATGGCTAGTCAGTAATTTACATCCTTGTACTGCTAAAACAAACAGGCATGGCTAGTCAGTAATTTACATCCTTGTACTGCTAAAACAAACAGGCATAGCTAGTCAGTAATTTACATCCCTGTACTGCTAAAACAAACAGGCATGGCTAGTCAGTAATTTACATCCTTGTACTGCTAAAACAAACAGGCATGGCTAGTCAGTAATTTACATCCCTGTACTGCTAAAACAAACAGGCATGGCTAGTCAGTAATTTACATCCCTGTACTGCTAAAACAGGCATGACTAGTCAGTAATTTACAGTACTGTACTGCTAAAACAAACATGCATGGCTAGTCAGTAATTTACAGTACTGCATGAGATATAGGTGAGACGACTCAGTGTGGGTCCCGATGGTAGTTGCACAGTATGTTCCAAATCGCTGACCCAACTCAATTGCCATAGCCCAGATTCTGCCCTCTACTTCCTGAAACTTGGAATAGTTTCTTTCAGAAGTTCAGTTCTTATTTTAGCTCTTGGCTCCAGCTAGGTGTAGAGCAAAGTGATATGAAAGACAGAAGTCTCAAAGAGTCTGAAAGACACTTCTCCTGCTCGACTTCCCTCTTTCCTGGGCGCCTCACCTGGCAGGTGTGGGTTCAGCTCCTCACTCTGGTTTTAGGTAGATGTCCTGTGTTCTTTCCCTTTATCTTACAGCATGCAGGAAGCCTGAAGGCTGTTGTGGTTAGGTGCAGGAAGGCTCAAGAATGGACACAACTTTGCCAAGACATACATGCTGGGATAATGCGTCTCAGTAATGTGTTAGAGAACCACTGAGAGGGAAAGGCCATCAGCGTCTTAACGCTCTGTTAGTCTTCACCAGTCAAGCGTCATGGGCTCAGAGTGAGGTTCACCACCACCAGAAGAAGTGTGTGATTCAGTCAGACACAGGTTGCATCCCAAAGGGCTCTGGTCAAAAACAGTGCACTATGTAGAGAATAGGGTGCCATTTGGGAGTCATCCACTGTCTTATCTGATATTGGCAGCTGCCATTCAATCGATAATCCATTCAAACAGCTAGTCAGAGCTTTTTTTAAAAGAGATTATTCCTCGGGAGCTTTAGCACCAAGGAAATAAACTTCTGAGTTTGCTTCCCACAGACTAAAGCTTGTCACCTAAAAAAATGATGCTTTGTACTTATTATCCGACAGAATCTAGTGGAATGTGTCAAACTATAGATAACCTCCCTCAGCTCTGCTCTTTCAAGCTGCAACTTCTCAGTTGGTCTCTTACGGAGTTATCTGTGGGTCCTCTTGATGCAAAAATACTAACTGCTCATTTTGTATCCAGATGCACACGGCCAGTGAAAACACCCTCATCAGACAAAAACTGAATCTCTCTGAAAAAAGTATTATTATTATTCAATTTTTTTTGCTAAAATAACACATGTAAACAGAATTGTTTAAATTGGTCTAAGAAACAGCGAGCGATGCGCCTTGGCTCTGCATTCTAAATGAAGCACTGTTGGGTTTGCACTAAAAGAGCTCCTTGATGAATAATGGAAATTAGTGATAGTTTAAAGCACTTCTATTATACTGAATACACTATACTGAGTGGTAGCAGTGGGCTCCCAGCCGCCTATCATTAGGGCAATTAAAATGAGAATGAAGAAGGAAAACATATTCCTAACTCACTGCTGGTAATATGATAGTAAAAATCTATGTTGCTAAAGTTATCCTCTTTAGTCCTAGCAGGTTACATTTTGATGGCATTCAAGCCAAAGTGTAAGATATTGAGGCAGTGAAAGTGCCAATAGGGTATCACATGGAATCACATTCAACATTCATAATTCCTTGTTTCTCAACCTGGTCTGTAAAACAATTGACTGACAGTACATAGGTCCAGGAATGATTATATTGTCAGTTGGATAACCTTATTGTTTTACTTTTTCTACACCTCACTTGACATGCTCTTGTCCAAGTACATACTGCATTTTGTCACAATAGGCATCTGCCTCTACCTATATGTTGCCCTCTTACCAGCAGCAGCCCCTTGTCCAAACAGCAGCCTCTGGGTGTCTTCTCTGCCTATGGCATCAAGCCTGGCACTGTGCTCTGTGAGGCATCAGGCCTGGCACTGTGCTCTGTGAGGCATCAGGCCTGGCACTGTGCTCTGTAAGGCATCAGACCTGTCACTGTGCTCTGTGAGGCATCAGACCTGGCACTGTGCTCTGTAAGGCATCAGGTCTGGCACTGTGAGTCATCAGGCCTGGCACTGTGAGTCATCAGGCCTGGCACTGTGAGTCATCAGGCCTGGCACTGTGAGTCATCAGGCCTGGCACTGTGAGTCATCAGGCCTGGCACTGTGCTCTGTAAGGCATCAGGTCTGGCACTGTGCTCTGTGAGGCATCAGACCTGGCACTGTGCTCTGTAAGGCATCAGGTCTGGCACTGTGAGTCATCAGGCCTGGCACTGTGCTCTGTGAGGCATCAGACCTGGCACTGTGCTCTGTAAGGCATCAGGTCTGGCACTGTGAGTCATCAGGCCTGGCACTGTGCTCTGTGAGGCATCAGACCTGGCACTGTGCTCTGTAAGGCATCAGGTCTGGCACTGTGAGTCATCAGGCCTGGCACTGTGCGTCATCAGGCCTGGCACTGTGAGTCATCAGGCCTGGCTCTGTGAGTCATCAGGCCTGGCTCTGTGAGTCATCAGGCCTGGCACTGTGCTCTTATATTAATATGAGAAGGACTAACCACATTTTGTCATTTGATAGATGCTGTAATTAAGATAATGATGTTTATTCAATACTTTACTATTTGTTGAATACCAGCCTAATAGATCACCTACCCTGTAAAAATGTATGTTTGTGCTTTGTCCCTGCTCAACAGATTCCCTAAAACACGTCTGAAACTCCTGAATCATCTCTTTGTCTGTTCGCCAAATAAAATCCAGTGTGCTGCAATAAATGCTATTCAAATGTCGGACCCCAGGAAGAGTAGCTGCTGCTTTTGCAACAGCTAATGGGGATCCTAATAAAATACCAATACCAAAATACCAAATCCCAGTCCAAAATAATGATGTATTGAATCAGTTTGCCAGTCATTTAAGACAGACATGAATATTGCATGCTCATCTGTGGCGTCCCTTCTTGTCAGAGGAGGCTGGAGTGTGATGACAAAGTCAAAAAGTACAACTTCACTTCCATGTGCAGGACGGTAATAGACCCGTAATGTCTGCCTGGAACAAATCACCTGCAATGCATTATGGATGAGATTCTAAAAGGGAACTATATTGGCTGCCATTCAGAAATTGTCTTTTCTTGGGCTGGACTCACGAAAGCCTATTGAAGTCATCTTACAAAGAGGAGCTGTTCCTCAGTGACTCTGGTAGGGCTCTCTCAGTAACTCTGGTAGGGCTCTCTCAGTAACTCTGGTAGGGCTCTCTCAGTAACTCTGGTAGGGCTCTCTCAGTAACTCTGGTAGGGCTCTCTCAGTAACTCTGGTAGGGCTCTCTCAGTAACTTTGCCCCTGTTTTTAGTGAATTAAATCTTCTGACAGATTTTCAGCTATGTCCTATTAGGATTATATATGATTTAACACATGGGAGAATTTGAAATTGGGCTCAATCCTATTTCCAGATTGTATACCATTAGAGGCCATTGAAATGAGAAATAATGTAGTGTAAAACCTTGTAAACGCCTTAAAAAATAGTTCCGTTTTTTTTTTTTTTAGATAGTCATGACTCCATTTTTTGTGTGTTTTTTAAGCCATATACAATTTATTATTTAGCCCAGACATGGAATATATTCAAGTCTTTATTGTATCTGCAAGCGCATGCTGTTGACAAGCAGAGGTATACTTCGTTATTTATTATGGCCTTATTAGATGAACATATATGAAATGCATCATTTGAGTGCTAAAAGGAATATTATTAACCGGGTGGTTCCAGCACTGAATACTGATTCGCTGACAGCCGTGGAATATCAGACCGTATACCACCAGTATCACAAAACATTTATTTTTACTGCTCTAATTACGTTGGTAACCAGTTTACAATAGCCTTAAGGCACATCAGTGGGTGTGGTATATGGTCTATATATCACGGCTAAGGTCTGTATCCAGGCACTCCGCTTTGCGTCGTGCGTAAGAAAATCCCTTAGCTGTGGTATATTTGCCATATACCACACCCCCTTGTGTCAAATTGCTTCAATAATATACATCATAGCCTACATGTAGATTACAGTGTCAATCATTTCAACCAAACCAGTAGGATTCCTGACACTTTAAGTTATTCCTTTACTGAGAAGCACCCAAAACAATTTCTTGCATGAACGAGCGCACAGTTGTAGCGCAAACAGATTACACAGACTTGGACTGGGTAAAAGGAAACAAAAAAGGGGATTAATCTAAGCATAATACAATAACAGTCCTCCGTGGAGATAATTGCAAGATTGATTTAGACATGCACGGGGGTTAATGGCAGCCACTGATTAGATTAGTGGGCCTATCTAAAATGGCTCTCCACAGGCATTAAGCCCCAACCCTAAAAGTTACTAATGCCATTTGAGATTTCTAAACCGAGATATTAACACACTCCATGGGAGCATGATAGTCTGAATATTTATGGCTATGTTTACACAGGCAGCACAATTCTGATCTTTTTTTTGACCAATCAGATCAGCTCTTTTGCCAATAATTTCTTAAAATGGCGGACTGAACACAGCGGAGCAGATCGCCTCAAGATAAAAACATAATATTCAATGTCAGTAAATTGGACTAAATATTAGCACTTCATATACTTGTAGTTAATATCCTTCGATCTGGATATTAACAGAAAACAAATCATAAGGCAAGAGAAAAGTATCAACAAATATTACGAAAACAAGCAACACTCAGACAGGACGGAGAGTAAACGAGGAGAATCAATCTCCCCCCCAAAAATACGACTCCTCGACGGATACAGACGATTTATGCTTTTCACCACCGGGACTGGTAAGGGTGGAAAGCGATCTGTTAAAGTTGATAAATGACAAACTGGGCATACTTCAGTAAGGACAGGGTTGGGGAATAATGGATTACATGTAATCCATTACATGTAAGGGATTACAAAAAACGGTAGCTGTAATCCATTACGTTACCAGCTAAAATATTGTAATCAGATTACAGATACTTTTGAAAAACTAGATGATTACTTCGACGATTACTTCTAAATTCAGAAAGGAGGTTTGCAAAAAAAATCTTTGACACTTCTGTTTTCTCAATGACACAAAAAAGGCGCTAGTTTAAGTTTGTTCCACCTGAGTGAGTCTGACCACAAGTCAAAGACCACGATGATGACACACCAAATGTGTTTGATGGATCACGGGAAAATATCACGAATAGGCTTTTGTTGGCTACAGTCCAAGCTATGTCTTCCAATGGTGCGACTGCTGTCGGCATCCAAAGATGATCCAAATGGAATAAACGCTTGGAGGTGAAGATGACAGGAGTGTTGTGGTCTACAGCGATACGGATATCACCTATTATTAATATATACGTAGCGCATTGATGTGAATCACACTGCTGCTCTCTCATTTAGCTATTTGTGCCATACGGATTGTGGTTGTTGTGGATGGCTGTTCACAAATCTAAATGTGTATTTGAACCCAATAATGGTTGAATTCAAGAAGTTTAAGCTGCCTATCAATCATTGTTTTTGAAACCAGTGGGTAGCCAGTGAAGAATGGGCTCTCGCAACAGCTGCATAGTGCAGATCCAAATCTATGGAATAAAAGTGGGGCTTTAATTGCTCAATCTAATTCATGCTGATAACATTTTTTATCCATAGACCTAATGGACACTTGCTCAAACTCACACACTTTTGATAGACTTAAAGGGACAATCTGTAGTTGCTACATCCATTTTTGGACTTATGAATTATATATATCCGTTGATTCTTGAAGAATATAACTCGTGAGCTTAGTTACACTCCATGAACTGTCACACTCCATGAGAACCCCAGAAAATAAGCTTGTTTTACTCCAATGTTTGTAAACATTGTAAATGTAAACTAACACTGTATAGCCTCATAACATGGTTAAAACAATACTTGTTATATCATGGATGGTTAGTCCTTGCATCCATAGCTCTGTCTATTATTCTGAGAGTGGTTACATTTCTCCAGGCCCATCCCTCAGCTTTTTACCAAAATAGAGGCAGGGCAACCGTTTTGTTATTGTTTCATCAATGGATTTGCCCTTTAAACAGCTGCATATTATCAAGATATCAAAGTGTCGCAAACAAAAAGGTAAACAATAGACCTATTGAAAATGCAGCATATGGCATTCATTTTTCACGTGTAAATATAACTTTTCAGTAGTGCTGAAAGCATGCCATTCCATGAGCGCAGCATTTATTTTTCAACTCGAATCAATGAGCCCAATCAGTCCTCCATGACAACAAAATCATAAACAAGAGAGTAGGGCTGGCTAATAAGTCCTTAGGTTTGGGGTTATACTCAGGTAAAACAATTTGGATAATCTATACTTCCATATTACCAAGTCCTATTCTTGAGGATCAAGGGGTATAACATTTATTGGAATGACTGGAATTCTAATAGACTTTGGTTTTTAATGTACATATATAATTGAATCATATTATTATATGTAGTAGAAAGCGATGGGTTAGAAGAAGCCTACATAACCAACCCATAAAGTAAAGTTTAACATCCATATATGGTCAGCTATGTAAACTTTAACATTGATTTATCCTGCAATAGATGTGGTTCAATTGGTAACATACATTTTTGTCTTCTTCGAATGCCTCTTAAGGGGAAAGTAATCTAAAAATAACAGAATGTAATCAGATTACGTTACTGAGTTTGGGTAATCCAAAAGTTACGTTACTGGTTACAATTTTGGACAGGTAACTAGTAAATTTAATGCATCATGTTTAGAGAGAGGGAGAGAGAGAGAGACACAGCTGCATGATTTTTCGGTAGGGACATACAGTTGAAGTTGGAAGTTTACATACACTTAGGTTGGAGTCATTAAAACTCGTTTTTCAACCACTCCATAAATTTCTTGTTAACAAACTATAGTTTTGGCAAGTCGGTTAGGACATCTACTTTGTGCATGATACAAGTAATTTTTCCAACAATTGTTTACAGACAGATTATTTCACTTAAAATTCACTTTCACAATTCCAGTGGGTCAGACGTTTACATACACTAAGTTGACTGTGCCTTTAAACAGCTTAGAAAATTCCAGAAAATGATGTCATGGCTTTAGAAGCTTCTGATAGGCTAATTGACATAATTTGAGTCAATTGGAGGTGTACCTGTGGATGTATTTCAAGGCCTACCTTCAAACTCAGTGCCTCTTTGCTTGACATCGTGGGAAAATAAAAAGAAATCAGCCAAGACCTCAGAAAAAATTTGTAGACCTCCAGAAGTCTGGTTCATCCTTGGGAGCAATTTCCAAACGCCTGAAGGTAACACGTTCATCTGTACAAACAATAGTACGCAAGTATAAACACCAATGGACCGCACAGCCATCATACCGCTCAAGAAGGAGACACGCTCTGTCTCCTAGAAATTAACGTACTTTGGTGCGAAAAGTGCAAATCAATCCCAGAACAACAGCAAAGGACCTTGTAAAGATGCTGGAGGAAAGAGGTGCAAAAGTATCTATATCCACAGGAAAATGAGTCCTATATCGACATAACCTGAAAGGCCGCTCAGCAAGGAAGAAGCCACTGCTCTAAAACCGCCATAAAAAAAACAGACTACGGTTTTTTAACTGCACGTGGGGACAGAGATCGTACTTTTTGGAGAAATCTCCTCTGGTCTGATGAAACAAAAATAGAATTGTTTGGCCATAATGACCATCGTTATGTTTGGAGGAAAAAGGGGGAGGATTGCAAGCCGAAGAACACCATCCCAACCGTGAAACACGGGGGTGGCAGCATCATGTTGTGGGGGTGCTTTTCTGCAGGAGGGTCTGGTGCACTTCACAAAATAGATGGCATCATGAGGTAGGAAAATGATGTGGATATATTGAAGCAACATCTCAAGACATCAGTCAGGAAGTTAAAGCTTGGTCTCAAATGGGTCTTCCAAATGGACCTTGACTCAAAGCATACTTCCAAAGTTGTGGCAAAATGGCTTTAAGGACAACAATGTCAAGGTATGAGTGGCCATCACAAAGCCCTGACCTCAATTCTATAGAAAATTTGTGGGCAGAACTGAAAAAGCTTGTGCGTGCAAGGAGGCCTACAAACCTGAACTCAGTTACACCAGCTCTTTCAGGAGGAATGGGCCAAAATTCACCCAACTTATTGTGGGAAGCTTGTGGAAGGCTTCCTGAAACGTTTGACCCAAATTAAACAATTTAAAGGCAATGCTACCAAATACTAATTAAGTGTATGTAAACTTCGGACCCACTGGGAATGTGGGAAGGTGAAAGAAATAAAAGCTGAAATAAATCATTCTCTCTACTATTAATCTGACATTTTACATTCTTAAAATAAAGTGGTGATCCTAACTGACCTAAGGCAGGGATTTTTTCCTTGGATTAAATGTCAGGAATTTTGAAAAACTGAGTTTACACGTATTTGGCTAAGGTGTATGTAAACTTCCGACTTCAACTGTATACAAGATGCTACCCTCCACAGCATAACCTTCACTCCAGATTCAAAACTCCAAACCTACAACCTAATTTTGGACAAAATTACCTGGAAGGATTACTACTACCAAGGATTCCTTTTTCCAAGCTATACAGAGGGTCCTCTGGCAAACAAACAGCAGAGACCTGGAGACACCATCCAACCCGGAACTGAGACAGACCAGATACAACTTCAATTAGCACTGAGGTGTGAAATGAGAGGTGTCGAAGCATTCAAGCCCAACAAATGGCATGAGTCTCTCACAGCCTACCCCACCCAAATCCAGGGGCCTTTGAAGCCCCCTCCCACTGTTCAGAGACCGTCCACTGGCATTTTCTACAATAAATCTCCCTCTAGAAATAAAAGCTTCTCCCAAATGGGTGACACCTACTCCCGTTGCCTGCTGCACTGCTGCTTGGATTCGACCTGGAAATCTTTTCACCGTCTGCCCTGGCCTGTCTCACCCTATCTGATACCCCAACCACACTCCCCCCTCTCTCCCGAGATTTTGCTCGCCTCCAGCACATACGCACTGTTGGGGCGAGTGACTCTGAACTTACATTGGCTAGCTCCAAATCGTTATACTCACTTTTCAGTATTTGGTATTCAAGAATGGTCCACCACCCAAAGAACATCCAACCAACTTGACACAACTGTGGGAAGTATTGTAGTCAACATGGGCCAGAATCCCTTTGAAACGTTTTGACACCTTGCAGAGTCCATGCCCTGATGAAATGAGGCTGTTCTGAGGGAAAAGGTGGGGGGTGCAACTCAATATTAGGAAGTTGTTACTAATATTTTATACATTCAGTGTATATTTATATTCTGGACCCTGACATTGCTCATTCTGATATTTCTTAATTTCTTTCTTTAAACCTTTTGGATTGGTGAATATTGTTTTGTATTACTAGGTATTATTACTGCACTGTTGGAACTAGAAACACAAGCATTTCACTGCACCTGCGAAAACAACTACAAATCTGTGTACGCAACCAATAAACTTTGATTTGATTTGAAAAGTGGCTGAAATACGGGACTGTTCCAGGATGCAGCCACGAAAAAAAAGAAAAATGTTTTAAACCATGACTCAGCGATTGGGGGTGTTTGTTTAATTTGTTTGTTTAATTTTAATATGTACCACTGTAGCAGTAGAAATTGCTATTTAAACAAATAGGAGAATGGATAAATTAGCATTATTTAGAGGACCCCCTCCCCAGTTATACTTTGTTGCATTTAGGGGGATTCGTGTCTCATTCAGGGGGCCTGAGAACCCCCTGGGCCCCTCGTAATTCACACTCTGCTCCATGCCCACAATTCTTGCTTTTAGGAACACTCCACTACTCCTGCAAACATGATTATTTGATGATATGGTCTCAGTTTCCCCATTATCCTTTAGTGAATACGATCTGACACTGAATAATTCAGCTGTGATAGCTAAAGACAGACAGCAGGTAGAGGTAGGCTGATCTCAAGCAGTCCATGGAACACTCCCGTATCATATCAGCTCCTTGTTCAGGTAGATACAGTATATAGGGTCCTTAGGGTCTCAGGCGGATTCTCAAAGTCACATCTTCCAGCAGGAGAACCATGGAAGAGCTCCAGAGGAAACTGGACAAGAGGTATGACAGCGATCAGCTGTATGACAGCAAACCCAGAAAGGTGAGGTTCAAGCTGGCCTCGTCGGTCAGCGGCAGGGTGCTGAAGCATGTGTACGAGGATGGCCAGGAGCTGGACAGCCCAGAGGAGAAATACCCCCACAGCTTCCACAGCCACAAGATGCCCAGACACCTGGAGATGGAGCAGCTCTGTGGCTTCCAGGACATGCAGGACCAGGGTCTGTACCCCCCTACCGGACTGATGGCCCAGAGGATCAACGTCTACAGGGGGGGGGCTAACTACAGACCCTCTGCCCACAGTGATACACCGGAGGGAGTCCCCAATGTGAGTAGTTGTGGCTTGGTTGAAAAACCATGCTATGAAACTGTTGATTTGTAGCACAATACACAACCTTCACCACACCCCTATTTGCTTTCATTGCCTTTTGTAATGCATGGTTAATCGTCTTAGATCAGTAATGATTTCTATCCTGGTGGGTGTCTGCTTGCCGATTAGAATCTAAGGGGCCGATTCAGACTTAGGAAATGCACCCATTTCTCCTCCTCACTTCTCAGTATTTGAGATTCAGACTTACAGACTTACTACACCACTCACATCGCGTGCGCGAGCGTTGCAAAATAAATGTAGAAATCTATATTATTCAATTATTGCACCCACACTGCTCGCGCACACCAACGAGCGTCTGCGTTGCTAAGGGCTAAAATAGAAGTCAGTTCTATTTCTGACGCAGATCGCGCTGCAAGTCCTGCCTCTCCCATCTCCTCATTGGTTTATAGAAGCAGGTACCCATGTGCCATCTCCTCATTGGTTATACCCACGTGGGTGACTGAAGACGAATGAGGTCAGTGGCAGTAATGCACCTAATTTATGAAAGTTGCCAATTGCCATATAAAGTCAAGAGAAGAAAAAGCCTGGAAGGATGAGAAATGACTAGAAACGATTCGGTTGACCGTTTTATGTGTGAATTAATTGGTGGAGTAGAGGACCTTGTGCATTTCAGGTAAATAGGACAAATTAGCTAGCAAGTGCAAGCTAGCTAGCTAAATTGCCATAAATGTTTAATGCTTTTTAGCCTGTCCCCAAATTAATGTCATTGGTTCAGAGTTTGTTTTGATATTTTAACCTGCGTGTCGTGATCGTGTTTGGTGTGGGGGGACAAAATACATTTATGCACGATGGCGCACGCACGCAGCCGGTTTGGGTTCCGTGTTAGCTTATTCAGTTACATAACGCACTCTGCAGGTGTGGCTATCTTGCGAGCTCTGAATAAAATGTATTCAATCTCTGAAAACCCTCCCACTTGCTGGCCATTCAATAGGGTTTCAGTACACTTATTTATCTTAAGCCAGCCATTTAAATACGGAGTACCTTTTAGGTAGAAATTTGACGACAGACTAGAATATATCAAGAGAACGGTTTCAGAATATTAGGGATCAATAAACGAAAAGACATCTAAATATATGC
Organism: Salvelinus alpinus; assembly: GCF_045679555.1. Lineage (NCBI taxonomy): Eukaryota > Metazoa > Chordata > Actinopteri > Salmoniformes > Salmonidae > Salvelinus > Salvelinus alpinus. Next base: position 46,342,811 of record NC_092098.1, on the reverse strand, counting down.
ATAATCATCTCCATTTAAGCAACAATTGGTAGATAAATTATTTGATTATTTAGGTTTAGGAACGTATTTATGAATCATAAAAACAGGTTTGGATAGCCTTTACACACAAAAGAAAGAAAACGGTGGTTTGATTCATTCAGTTCTTTAACCCATGGTAATGTTAGAAGATGAGTGTACATAGAATTATAATAGGGAGAATAGTGTACACTAGTAGGTTATACCCTCGTCTATTGCCTGCACTAACCATGGAACTGTGGATGACACAACCAAGTATTGAGCCATGCGTCGGGTTCAAACTGTTATGGCTTGGTCTGCGCTCCGGTCCATAACGATTGAATTACCCTGCATTACTTTTTTTATATTATCAACTGTTACTAATGATCCTCAGCAACAACCACACGGCCGTGACAGCGTTTACAGAGGAAGCTAATGAAGGTTAACAAAACAATGGCTATAGCAACTGAAGGGAACAAACAGTACATTGGCAGTTTAATATGTGGTTATTAGGCCTAGTGATGGCTAATATGATAGAAGTAAGAAACAGAGAAAGTCGGGGTAGCCTATAATTAAGACATTCAAGAGTGCCCATCCCTGCAAATTAAAAGGCTGTACAATTTTAATTCTGCATAATTGCAAAGCATTTCATTATACCATATGAGCTGTTGGGCTATAGCTTATGAAACTGTGTTAAAATGAAGGACAAAACAATGTTTTTGTTTTATGCTGTTATTTACCAACCTCAATGTGTGTACAATATTGTGGCAATACAGCAATAAAGTATCAGCTGATCAGATAACAGTCACATCTTCAGTGTTTCATTCTCTGGAGCCAGTCAGGATAAATGTCTTTACTTTAGTCTGTCCTGTGAAGTTCAGACTGAACAAAATACGAAAAGCATAAGATGTTTACTTTTATCACTATGTCACATTTCTCCAAATTACTATTAATGAAAAGACTAAAAGACTAAGGCAAGTATCACACAGTCCAATAAAAAGTTTATGATTGTACACTTACAAACGCCCTCGGAGTGTTGTCAAGTTGTCCGCTGAATAGCAAATAAATACACTTAAAAAGAGACAGTAAAACGTTGTAAACAAGCAAATTAGTATTTTATCACACAGGTATTAACCACTAAAACAGACATTTTTATTCAAGTCCGTCTATCAAATCAAAACGATTCAAATGTTATGAGTCGCATGCTTCGTAAACAACAGGTGTGGACTGACAGTGAAATGCTTACTTATAATGTAGAGAGAAATAATAGAAAAGTAAAACACATAATATTCAAAGTAGTAATAGATAAACAATGAGTAACAATAACTAGGCTTCATACAAGTAGTACCAGTACTGAGTCAATGTGCAGGAAAACGAACAGGGTTGGACTGGGACCAAAGATTGGGACCAAAAACCTGGTATTTCTACCACACCGGACCATTATTTCCCTTGAGGCCCCCAAAACAGGCCTGTTATTTTCCTTGAGGCCTGTCATGCCAAAAAGTGTCCCCCTCTGCGTCACAATGGGATTCGATAAACTATTAGCGTCTGTCGCTATGTCAACGGTGTGATGATGTACTGAATAGAATTTTGGAGATCGTTACAGCCTAAATGACGTTATTTTCATCATCGCTCTGCAAACAAGGCTGATTTCTGCGACAATTTTGCTGTATAAACAAGTTTTATTTAGCTAATAAAACTTGGAACTACTTTTGGTTACCATGAAATCCATGTCTTAAATGTTGCTATGTTTCGGAAATGGCAAAGAAAACATGTAATCTGCTTGACACATTAAAATGACTTAATTTACAGATCACTAAATCAGCAAATTTCCACTTCATTCATATGCAAATCTTTTTTATTCAAACACTGGCTTGTCTGGCTGTCATGTTTTGTATTTCAACCTGCCCTTCTGTTATCTACACTGAAATAATATAATTTCAGAAGTCCTCTATTATGATAAAAAATATATATCTTGCATAGCTCATTAGTACATCCTTGTGGTTGAATATATATGTATCTATTGTAGGTCCCAGTATACAACGATGAATAATGTGGAACAAATACAGTTGAAGTCGGAAGTTTACATACACTTAGGTTGGAGTCATTACAACTAGTTTTTTAACCACTTTCCTATTGGTTGCGATCACGTTAATGGGATCGATATGACAACAGCCAGTGAAAGTGCAGGGCGCCAAATTCAAAACAACAGAAATCCCATAATTAAAATTCCTCAAACATAGAAGTATTTCACACCATTTTAAAGATACACTTCTTGTTAATCCCACCACAGTGTTCGATTTCAAATAGGCTTTACGACGAAAGCACCACAAACGATTATGTTAGGTCAGAGCCAAGTCACAGAAAAACACAGCCATTTTTCCAGTCAAAGAGAGGAGTCACAAAAATCAGAAATAGAGATAGAATTAATCACTAACCTTTGATGATCTTCATCAGATGACACTCATAGGACTTCATGTTACACAATACATGTATGTTCTGTTCGATAAAGTTCATATTTATATTTAAAAAATCTCAGGAAGGAGACGCATTCTGTTACCTAGAGATGAACGTACTTTGGTGCGAAAAATGCAAATCAATCCCAGAACAACAGCAGAGGACCTTGTGAAGATGCTGGAGGAAACAGGTACAAAAGTATCTATATCCACAGTAAAACGAGTCATATGTCGACATAACCTGAAAGGCCGCTTAGCAAGGAAAAAGACATTTCTCAAAAACCACCATAAAAAAGTCAGAATACAGTTTGCAACTGCACATGGGGACAAAGATCGTACTTTTTGGAGAAATGTCCTCTGGACTGATGAAACAAAAATAGAACTGTTTGGCCATAATGACCATCGTTATGTTTGGAGGAAAAAGGGGGAGGCTTGCAAGCCAAAGAACACCATCCCAAATGTGAAGCACGGGTGTGGCAGCAACATGTTGTGCGGGTGCTTTGCTGCAGGAGGGTCTGGTGCACTTCACAAAATAGATGGCATCATGAGGCAGGAAAATTATGTGGATATATTGAAGCAACATCTCAAGACATCAGTCAGGAAGTTAAAGCTTGGTCTTAAATGGGTCTTCCAAATGGACAATGACCCCAAGCATACTTCCAAAGTTGTGGAAAAATGGCCTAAGGACAACAATGTCAAGGTTTTGGCGTGGCCATCACAAAGCCCTGACCTCAATTCTATAGAAAATGTTTGGGCAGAACTGAAAAAGCGTGTGCGAGCAAGGAGGCCTACAAACCTGACTCAGTTACACCAGCTCTGTCAGGAGGAATGGGCCATAATTCACCCAATTTATTGTGGGAAGCTTGTGGAAGGCTACCTGAAATGTTTGACTCAAGTTAAACAATTTAAAGGCAATGCTACCAAATACTAATTGAGTGCATGTAGACTTCTGACCCACTTGGAATGTGATGAAAGAAATTAAAGCTGAAATAAATCATTCTCTCTACTATTAATCTGACATTTTACATTCTTAAAATAAAGTGGTGATCCTAACTGACCTAAAACAGGGAATTTTTACTTGGATTAAACGTCAGGAATTGTGAAAATCTGAGTTTATATGTGTTGGCTATGGTGTATGTAAACTTCCGACTTCAACTGTATGTACTTTTCAGGACTTTTGGAAGGTATAGACATCAAGCTGGTCCCACCCTTGACTCAGAGCACAGTGAATCAGACTGATCCGAATTCACTGGTTCTGGTGGATGGGATACAGTGGCAAGAAAAAGTATGTGAACCCTTTGGAAATACCTGGATTTCTGCATAAATTGGTCATACAATTTGATCTGAACTTCATCTATGTCACAACAATAGACAAACACAGTCTGCTTAAACTAATAACACACAAACAATAATGCATTTTCATGTCTTTATTGAACACACTGTGTTAAAATTCAAAGTGCAGGGTGGGAAAAGTATGTGAACCCTTAATTACTGGTTGACCCTCCTTTGGCAGAAATAACCTCAACCAAACGTTTTTTATAGTTGCGGATCAAACCTGCACAACGGTCAGGAGGAATTTTGGAACATTCCTCTTTACAAAACTGTTTCAGTTAAGCAATATTCTTGGGAAGTCTGGTCTGAACTGCTCTGGGGGTCATGCCACAACATCTCAATCGGGTTGAGGTCAGGACTGGGCCAATCCAGAAGGCGTATTTTCTTATTTTGAAGCCATTCTGTTGTTGATTTACTTCTGTGTTTTGGGTCGTTGTCCTGTTGCATCACCCAACCTCTGTTGAGCTGCAATTGGCAGACAGATAGCGTAACATTCTCCTGTAAAATGTCTTGATAAACTTGGGAATTCATTTTTCAATCGATGATAGCAAGCTGTCCAGGCCCTGAGGCAGCCAAGCAGCCCCAAACCATGATGCTCCCTCCACCATACTTTACAGTTGGGATGAGGATATGATGTTGCTGTGCTGTGTATTTTTTTCTCCACACATAGTGTTGTGTGTTCCTTCCAAACAACTCAACTGTAGTTTCATCTGTCCACATAATACTTTGCCAGTAGCACTGTGGAACATCCAGGTGTACTTTTGCAAACTTCAGATGTGCAGCAATGTTTTTTTTAACAGCAGTGGCTTCTTCCGTGGTGTCTTCCCATGAACACCATTCTTGTTAAGTGTTTTACGTATCGTAGAATCGTCAACATAGATGTTAGCATGTTCCAGAGATTTCTGCAAGTCTTTAGCTGACACTCTTAACCTCATTGAGCATTCAGCGCTGTGCTCTAGCAGTCATCTTTGCAGGATGGCCACTCCTAGGGATAGTAGCAACAGTGCTGAACTTTCTCCATTTATAGACTATTTGTCTTACCGTGGACTTCAAGGCTTTTAGATATACTTTTGTAACTATTTCCAGCATTAAGTCAACAATTCTTAACCTTAGGTCTTCTGAGATCTCTTTTGTTCAAGGTATGGTATGGTTCACATCAGGCAATGCTTCCTGTGAATAGCAAATTCAAATTTTGTGAATGTTTTTTATAGGGCAATGCAGCTCTAACCAACATCTCCAATCTCGTCCCATTGATTGGACTCCAGGTTAGCTGACTCCTGACTCCGACTAGCTTTTGGAGAAGTCAGTAGGGGTTCACATACTTTTTACAACCTACACTGAATATTTAAATCATGTATTCAATATAGACAAGAAAAATACAATAATTTGTGTGTTATTAGTTTAAGCACACTATGTTTGTCTATTGTTGTGACTTAGATGAATTACAGATCAAATTGTATGACCAATTTATGCAGAAATCTAGGTAATTCCAAAGGGTTCACATACTTTTTCTTGCCACTGTACCTCCTGGGGGACTCGGACAGTCGATGGTCCTAAAGTCATTTGGAGAGGTAAATTGAAGAGATACATTTTTATAAGCTCAGTATAACTACGATTTCTTGCTTTCTCGAATGGCAACCAAAGCTTAACATGCCTTGTCTATTGGGCTTCAACGAAGTGTAGGGTGTCAATGCTTCCAGTGGTCGACCGTCCAACTGGTCCAACTGCTCGTTGGCTTCCACCGAGGTTAACCCTAAGATGACAAAGATAAACATTTCAGTGTTATGGAAAATCAAACTAGCTTCATGTTATTTTGTTATCAAATGCAAATAGTTAGTCTGACATTTTTACAATTCACTCAAATGGTGACCCCAGCTAGAACGAAAGAGCAGCGAGGTTTCCTAGGTCTCGCCTTCCTTTCGTCCTTCTTCCAAACCAAGTAATTCACCTGGATGTAGTCCCCTTTTTGATTCTGCTCTGGTAGCTCTCCTTCTGTTTCTCCTGCGCTTTGTCCATGTTCAGTCTCACCTTGATTGATAACAGGAATAAATGCAATTATATTTCATATTACAAATACATTACTTACATATCTCTTGCAGGGCCAGAAAATAAATTAACAGCAGACAATCATTTTTACCTGGTCAAAAACCTCCACATCCTTCTAAATCCTTGTCCGAAGGTGGTCATCGAAGGCGTTCTGATCTGGTTCGACAACTTCCACCACATCAGGTGGGGTTTCAGTGATCTGAAAGTACGTTTTACAAATATAGCAATAGACAAACAACAACACTAAGTCTCATCACAAATTTGAAAGACTACAGTAAATACAATAACTGTATATACAATTGCATTGTTTACCTCAGTCAACAGCTGCGGCTTGCGTCCAAACTCGTTAGCGGGCTGGATGCTGTTGTTGTGTGAGAATTACCTTCAGGTTGTTCGCCCACCCTTCCTGGTACCAATTTAGGTACTTGCCCATGGCAGTCTTGAGGGTCTGGTTGGTCCATTCACCAAACCTGGAGGAGAGGATAGGAAAGGGATATCAATTGACAATGTAAGATATTGAAATATGTCAGATTATGTACCATGGAAAAACAAAAAACTAATAGTAAATAATAAATAAAACAAACCATTGGTGACAGAATATAACCTATAACATCCATACCTTGTTCCAGCGTTCGGTCACTCAAGATGACCTCAGGAGAACCGTGGATGTTGAAGATGTCTATCATTGCCTTGGAGGTGGCCTCGCCAGTCTCGTACTTGATGGGTATCATACAAAACAAATATCTATTTTTGGTTCCAATCACCCTTTTAATGGGTTATAGAAGGGAATTTAGAGTTAAGCACATACTCTTCCTTTACTGACCTTAATGGGTATTGCCGTCACCCACTTGGTAAAGTGATCAGTCGCCGGCAGACACCAGCTGTTGCCATTTCTGGATTTCGTGAAGGGTCCGATGAGGTCCATCACTAACATTTGAAGTGTTAGAGAGAAGATTACTTTATTCCCAACCCGTATCTGTGTCATACAGAATGCAGATTTTCATATTTGTAAGCATACTGACACACACACACGTGCTATAATATTGAACTCTGCTGTGGTCAAGTAAAGCAACCATTACAAAACAACATATCAGGGCAAAATTTGAATTGGGACACATACCAATCATGTGCCATGGAGAAACAACTTTGATGGGCTTCAACTCCGGTGCCACAGTCTTCACCCTCTCAAACTTTTGGCAGGCTAGACAGGGTACTGACCTTTAAGCAAAAAGTGCCAAATTGAAACATTGTGTACTCTCTGATATGACATTCATTGAAATTATAATAAATTCAGATATAATAGAATGTGATTGATAAACAAAAGGTTATTTCATTTGCCCAGCTCCTTGACAATTCCCCATCAGAAGAATTTGGCAATCATGCACTTCATGGGCCTCCCGGTTGCCGCAGTGGTATAAGGCACAGCCTCGCAGTGCTAGCTGTGCCACCAGAGATTCTGGGTTTGAGCCCAGGCTCTGTCGCAGCCGGCCGCGACCGGGAGGCCCATGGGGCGGCGCACAATTGGCCCAGCGTTGTCCGGGTTAGGGAGGGTTTGGCCGGCAGGGATATCCTTGTCTCATCGCGCACTAGCGACTCCTGTGGCGGGCCGGGCGCAGTGCACGCTGACCAGGTGGCCAGGAGTACGGTGTTTCCTCCGACACATTGGTGTGGCTGGCTTCCGCGTTGGATGTGCATTGTGTCAAGAAGCAGTGCGGCTTGGTTGTGATGTGTTTCGGAGGACGCATGGCTCTCGACCTTCGCCTCTCCCGAGTCCGTATGGGAGTTGCAGCGATGAGACAAGACAGTAACTACTACCAATTGGATACCACGAAATTGGGGAGAAAAAGGGGGTAATTATAATTGTTTTTAAATAAAAAATAATGCGCTTCACTCCAACATGGCCAGCGTGCATCTCGGTCAGCACGGCCTCCTCCTCCTTAGTAAAGATCACCCTCCTGTGTAGCTGGCCATCCTTCCCCCGTAGGTACATATGATTGCCTAACAAGTTGGAAGAGAAGGGTTGTTGAAATATTCAAGTCTAAGTACATTTCCACTGCTGTCTTTCTCTCTCTGTTTCTCTCTCTTCATCTCTCTCTCTGTCTTCCACTCTTTTCCCACCTCTCTCTCCCTCTCTTACTTTCATCCTTTCTTTCTTACTTTCTCCCCCCCTCTCTCTTTGTCTGCACAGACACCTAGTTAAGGGCATTTGGAATTACCAAAATTGCTTACACCTATCCATTTGATTGATCAGGTTTAATTTATAGCTAGACACCCCAATATGACAGATGTATAACTAAATCAGTGGAGTCTGCTAACTCATTAAATCCCATTGTGATGCGGGGGGGGGGGCTATTTGGCATGACAGGCCCCATTATTAGCAAGATCAGGATAATTTTGTGCAAAAAGAACTAGCTTAGACAGGCCCACTAGGCAAAAAATTTACCAGCCTATCTGTCATTTGCCCGAAATGCCAGATGGCCAGTCCGCCCCTGAGTACGAGGTAATTCAGGTAGATATGTACATATAACTAGGAATACAGTGACAGATGGAAAATAGTAGCAGCAGCCAATGTGATGAGGCCAAAAAGTTAGTGCAAAAAAGGGTCAATGCTTCTTGCCGTGCGGTAGCAGAAAGAAATCAAATTAAATTGTATCGGTCACATACACATGTTTAGCAGATATTATTGCGGGTGTGATTGTCTTTCTAGCTCTTACAGTGCAGTAATATCTAACAAGTAATATCTAACAATTTCACAACAACACACACAATACACACAGATCTAAAGTAAAGGAATGATATTAAGAATAGAGGTCGACCGATTAATCGGGATGGCCGATTAATTAGGGCCGATTTCAAGTTTTCATAACAATCGGAAATCGGTATTGAAGCTACAGGATCAGCCTGTAGTGTGGTTTTCCACTTTAATTTTGAGTGTGACTCCAAATCCAGACCTCCATGGGTTGATCACTTTGATTTCCATTGATAATTTTTGTGTGATTTTGTTGTCAGCACATTCAACTATGTAAAGGAAAAAGTATTTAATAAGAATATTTCATTCATTCAGATCTAGGATGTGTTATTTTAGTGTTCCCTTTATTTTTTTGAGCAGTGTATCTACAGTGGGGAGAACAAGTATTTGATACACTGACGATTTTGCAGGTTTTCCTATTTACAAAGCATGTAGAGGTCTGTCATTTTTATCATAGGTACACTTCAACTGTGAGAGACGGAATCTAAAACAAAAATCCAGAAAATCACATGGTATGATTTTTAAGTAATTCATTTGCATAAGACAGTACTCCAGATATAACAAACTGACCCTAGCCCCCTGACACATAATCTACTGCAGCATAAATACTGGAGGCTGAGACAGGAGGGGTCAGGAGACACTCTGGCCCCATCCGATGATACCCCCGGACAGGGCCAAACAGGAAGGATATAACCCCACCCACTTTGCCAAAGCACAGCACCCACACCACTAGAGGGATATCTTCAACCACCAACTTACCATCCTGAGACAAGGCCGAGTATAGCCCACAAAGATCTCCGCCACGGCACGACCCAAGGGGGGGCGCCAACCCAGACAGGAAGATCACGTCAGTGACTCAACCCACTCAAGTGACGCACCACTCCTAGGGATGGCATGAAAGAGCACCAGTAAGCCAGTGACTCAGCCCCTGTAATAGGGTTAGAGATAGAGAATCCCAGTGGAGAGAGGGGAACCGGCCAGGCAGACAGCAAGGACGGTTCGTTGCTCCAGAGCCTTTCCGTTCACCTTCACACTCCTGGGCCAGACTACACTCAATCATATGACCCACTGAAGAGATGAGTCTTCAGTAAAAACGTAAAAGTTGAGACCGAGTCTGCGTCTCTCACATGGGTAGGCAGACCATTCCATAAAAATGGAGATCTATAGGAGAAAGCCCTGCCTCCAGCTGTTTGCTTAGAAATTCTAGGGACAATTAGGAGGCCTGCGTCTTGTGACCGTAGCATACGTGTAGGTATGTACAGCAGGACCAACTCGGAAAGATAGGTAGGAGCAAGCCCATGTAACGCTTTGTAGGTTAACAGTAAAACCTTGAAATCAGCCCTTGCCTTAACAGGAAGCCAGTGTAGGGAGGCTAGCACTGGAGTAATATGATCAAATCTTTTTTTGTTGTTTTTGGTTCTAGTCAGGATTCTAGCAGCCGTATTTAGCACTAACTGAAGTTTATTTAGTGCTTTATCCGGGTAGCCGGAAAGTAGAGCATTTCAGTAGTCTAACCTAGAAGTAACAAAAGCATGGATTAATTTTTCTGCATCATTTTTGGACAGAAAGTTTCTGATTTTTGCAATGTTAACGTAGATGGAAAAAAGCTGTCCTTGAAACAGTCTTGATATGTTCGTCAAAAGAGAGATCAGGGTCCAGAGTAACGCCGAGGTCCTTCACAGTTTTATTTGAGACGACTTTACAACCATCAAGATTAATTGTCAGATTCAACAGAAGATCTCTTTGTTTCTTGGAACCTAGAACAAGCATCTCTGCATCTCAAGCATCTCATCTCTGATCAGTGATTAGTTCATTGACTATAACTGCCTTTGAAGTGAGGGATCTAACATTAAGTAGCCCTATTTTGAGATGTGAGGTATCACGATCTCTTTCAATAACAGCAGGAATAGAGGAGGTCTTTATTCTAGTGAGATTGCTAAGGCGAACACCGCCATGTTTAGTTTTGCCCAACCTAGGTCGAGGCACAGATACGGTCTCAATGGGGATAGCTGAGCTGACTACACTGACTGTGCTAGTGGCAGACCCCACTAAGCTGGCAGGCTGGCTAACAGCCTGCTGCCTGGCCTGCACCCTATTTCATTGTGGAGCTAGGGGAGTTAGAGCCCTGTCTATGTTTGTAGATAAGATGAGAGCACCCCTACAGCTAGGATGGAGTACGTCATTCCTCAACAGGCCAGGCTTGGTTCTGTTTGTGGGTGAGTCCCAGAAAGAGGGCCAATTATCTACAAATTCTATCCTTTGGAGGTTTATGCTTTCAGTTTTGTGCGAATGCTGCCATCTATCCACGGTTTCTGGTTTGGGTATGTTTTAATTAATAGTCACAGTGGGTACAACATCTAATATACATTTCCTGATAAACTCAGTTACCATATCCGTGTATTTGTCAATATTATTCTCAGAGGCTACCCAGAACATATCCCAGTCCACGTGATCAAAACAATCTTGAAGCATGGACTCCGGTTGGTCAGACCAGCATTGAATACTCTGTAGCACGGTACTTCCTGTTTGAGTTCCTGACTATAGGAAGGGAAGAGCTAAATGGAGTCGTGATCAGATTTGCCAAAGAGAGGGGGGCGGAGGAGGGCGTTGTAGACATTTTGAAAAGTTGAGTAGCAGTGGTCCAATGTTTTCTCAGAGCGAGTGCTACAGTCATTGTGTTGGTAGAACTTTGGTAGCGTTTTCCTAAGATTAGGTTTGTTAAAATCCCTGGCTACAATAAATGCGTCCAGTGTAGTTTTTTGAGGGCCGTCGTGGTATTGGCTTGAGGGGAAATATACACGGCTGTGACTATAACCGAAGAGAATTCTCTTGGGAGGTAATACGGTCGGCATTTGATTTTGCGGTATTCTAGATCGGGTGAACAAAAGGACTTGGATTTCTGTATGTTATCACAATCACACCATGATTAGTTAATAATGAAACATACACCCCCGCACTTCTTCCGGGGAGATCTTTATTCCTGTCTGCGCAATGAACTGAGAACCCAACTGGCTGTACGGACACAAACAGTATATCCTGAGAGAGCCATGTTTCCATGAAACAGAGTATGTTACAATCCCTGATGTCTCTCTGGAAGGAGATCCTCGCCCTGAGCTCGTCAACTTTATTATCCAGAGACTGAACATTAGCGAGTAATATACTCGGAAGCGGTTGGTGGTGTGCGCGCCTCCTGAGTCGGACTAAGAGTCCACTCCAAATACCTCTTCTCCGCTGGCTGTATTTTGGATCAGCCTCTGGAATCAGTTCAATTGCCCTGGGGAGTACGAACAAAGGATCCAATTCGGGAAAGTCGTATTCCTGGTCGTAATGCTGGTAATGCCGGTGAGTTACCGCCGATCTGATATCCCAAAGTTATTTCCAGTTGTATGTAATAACATAAAAAAATGTCTGGGCTAATAATGTCAGAAATAATACATAAAATAACAAAATACTGCAAAGTTGCATAGGAGCTAGAAGCACAGCTGCCCCTATCTGTCGGCGCCATATTTTAATTCTATGACTTAGAAGGCTGGAGTCTTTCACAATTTTTTGGCCTTCCTCTGACACCGCCTGGTTTTAAGGTCCTGGATGGCAGGGAGCTCGACTCCAGTGATGTACTGCGCCGTATGCACTACCCTCTGTAGCGCCGTGCAGTCGAATGCCAAGCAGTTGCCATACCAAGCAGTGATGCAGCAAGTCAAGATGCTCTCAATGGTGCAGGTCTAAAACATTTGGAGGATCTGAGGGCCTATGCCAAATATTTTCAGCCTCCTGAGTGGGAAGAGGCGTTGTTGTGCCCTCTTCACAACTGTGTTGGTGTGTTTGGACCATGATAGATCAGTGATGTGGACACCAAGGAACTTGAAGCTCTCAACCTGCGCCACTACAGCCCCGTTGATGAGAATGGTGGCGTGCTCGGTCCTCCTTTTCCTGTAGTCCAAAATCAGCTCCTTTGTCTTGCTGATGTTGAGGGAGAGGTTGTTGTCCTGGCACTACACAGCCAGGTCTCTGGCCTCCTTCCTATAGGCTGTCTCATCGTCGTCAGTGATCAGTCCTACCACCATTGTGTTGTCGACAAACTTAATGATGGTGTTGGAGTCGTACCCACACGATCGTGGGTGAACAGGGAGTACTTGAGGGGACTAGGCACGCACCTCTAAGGGGCCCCGTGTTGACGGTCAGCGTGGCAGATCTGTTGTTGTCTACCCTCACCACCTGGTGGCTTCCCGTCAGGAAGTCCAGGATCCAGTTGCAGAGGGAGGTGTTCAGTCCCAGTCCCAGGTCCTTAACTTAGTGATGAACTTGGAGGGCACTATTGTGTTGAATGCTGAGTTGTAGTCAATGACCAGCATTCTCATGTAGCTGTTCCTTTTGTCCAAGTGGGAAATGGTAGTGTGGAGTGCAATAGAGATTGCATCATCTGTCGGTATGTTGGGGCAGTATGCAAATGAGGGTGGGTCCAGGGTGTCTGGGATGATGGTGTTGATGTGAGCCATGACCAGCCTTTCAAAACATTTCATGGCTACAGATGTGATTGCTAAGAGGCAATAGTAATTTAGGCAGGTTACCTTTGGAGTTCTTGGGCACAGGGACTATGGTGGTCTGCTTGAAACATGTAGGTATTACAGACTGGGTCAGAGAGAGGTTGAAAATATTAGTGAAGACTCTTGCCAGATGGTCAGTGGGTGCTCTGAGTACTCATCCTGGTAATCCATCTGGCCCTACGGCCTTGTGAATGTTAACTTGTTTCAAGGTCTTGCTCACATTGGCTACGGAGTGCGTGATCACAGTCTTACGCATGGTTCAGTGTTGCTTGCCACGACGTGAGCATAGAAGGCATTTAGTCTGGTGTGCTCATGTAACTGGGCATCTTGTTTGAAGCCCTGCTACATTCAATGAGCATCAGAGCCTGTGTAGTATGATTCGATTTTAGTCCTGTATTGACGCTCTGCTTGTTTGATGGTTCGTCAGAGAGCGTAGCGGGACTTCTTATAAACGCTCAGGTTAGTGTCCCACTCCTTGAAAGCGGCAGCTCTAGCCTTTAGCTCAGTGTGGATGTTGCCTTTAATCCATGGCTTCTGGTTGGGATAAGTACGTACGGTCACTGTTGGGACGTCGTTGTCGATGAACTTATTAATAAAGCCAGTGACTGATGTGGTACTCCTCAATGCTTTCAGATGAGTCTCAGAACATATTCCAGTCTGTGCTAGTGAAACAATCCTGTTGCTTAGCATCCACTTCATCGGACCACTTCCGTATTGAGCATGTCACTGGTACTTCCTGTATGAGTTTTAGCTTGTAAGCAGGAATCCGGAGGATAGAGTTATTGTCAGATTTGCCAAATGGAGGATGAGAGAGAGCTTTGTATGCGTTTCTATGTATGGAGTGAAGGTGATCTAGAGTTTTTTCACCCCTCAAATTGCACAGGTGACATGGTGGTAGAAATGAGGTGAAATGGATTTCAGTTTTCCTGCATTAAAATCACCGGCCATTAGGAGCGACGCCTCTGTTGTTAACAAAGAGACATCAACTACTTTGTACTAAGTAATGCACATCAAAGACCATGACCATGCTTTTTGTTTGCCCTCTAGTCTTCAGTATTGGACTTCGGAAAGATAATAATCTACACCAGCAATCTGCGGATCATCCGGGCCCCTCGGAGGGAAGAAGGAACGGGGCGACATCCTCAGACCCCGGGGGGAGTGGACGAGAACTCACAGGGGCGTAACAGAGGGGGCAAGAGGAGGCCCAACGCCCTCTGTGCTCACGGGGAGGAGCAGAGCACACACCCACAGGACGGGGAGGAGCAGAGCACCCATCGACAGGACGGGGTAAAAATGCCTGACCAGAACACCTTGCTCCGTGTTAATATGCTTCAGCAATGCTATCCCCTTCTCTGTCTTTCTCTAACCACATGGTCTCCCGTCTCTGCCTACCGACTGCGCAGATAGTGATGACTACTCAATTTCTCTGCTGCCATTTATGAGCCGGGATACTCTCAGTAATTCCCCATGGTCGCTTCTTCAACTGATTGCCAGTTGCACTCTCTGCTTCTTTCTCCCCCTCTCTCTCCCCCTCCCCCCTCTCCCCCCTCTCGCTCTCCGTCTCTCTCCCCCTTCCCCTCTCCCCCTCGCCTCGCCTCGCTCTCCCCCCCTCTCTCCCCCTCCCTCTTGCTCTCCCCCTCGCTCCCCCCATTCTCTCTCTGTCTTTCCATTCCTAACTCATCTCTCTTTCTCTCAATGGGTTTCTCATTTCCTCTGCCTCTCCATATGTTCTAATATTTCATTTTTTCTCTCTCTCTTCGTTGCCTTTTTAACATTCTCTGTTTGGACCCAGGTCATCTTTTTTTGACTTGTACTTTTCTACCATTTTGTTGGATTCATTAGTAATGATATGTCATATGAGTTGACATGGGTGGCAGTGCTTCTCTGGGTTGTTAGTGACACTGTGTGTATGTGTGTGTGCCTCCAGCAGGATGCAGTGTCTGACTGCCAGCATTGTGGAGGTTCGGGCAGTGCCCCCTGCTCTCTATGCCATGGCAGTAAGCTGTCCATGCTGGCCAACCGCTTCAATGAGTCTATCAGTGTGCTGCGATGCCAGGCCTGCTACCCTGATGGACTGGAGAGGTGCCAGTCCTGTTCCAAATAACACCAATCACTGGCTGTGTGTGTGCCCATTGTCTCTCCTGATGTAATAGCACTGTAATATAAAATGGTTATGATGGTTATGGGAGCACTGCATATGTTTTTGTAAGGAATCAGAATCCAATTGTTGGAAGGGAAGGAGGCTACCATACGTGCAGCTGGCTGAACCATAGAGAACAAAGACACATGATAAGACAACAAAATCACTCTATTGGTGGTAGGTGGTGCATCTGAGTCTCTGCAAAGATAACATGAACTTCCAACTGGTTTCATGATGACTTATCATTTTAATTAAAATAATGTAAAACCATTGCATTTTATCCACAAGGGAAGCTGTCCTATCATCCCCACATTCACCAGAGAGAAAACCGCTTTTATCTCCCATGTTAGGCCTATATATAAGGCTAATTGATGCTTTCATTTGGAGAGAGGGGAAGACTTTCAATAAATTATGGAGAGGCTTTTGGGCAGCTCTGGAGGTAGAAAGAAATGAATTAGTGTTTTATCTTCCTAATGCTGAGGTAATTGCTTCCAGAGTTGTCTTGGTGAGAATGAATAAAATGGACACATGCCTTATTTTCATTGGCTCTTCTTTTTAGTCAATGAAGGAATCTACTTATACTCATAGAAACATAATTAATAGAATGGGTGTCCATTCAAATTGCCAGGGTTAGAGGTTCCAAGCCCGTTCTATTCATTCTATTTCTATGTGTATACCCCCAAATGTATAGCCTTCTGTTTTTACTAGTATAAAATGGAGATACATGATGAGTGATTCAGCAAATATCCCTGAGAGAAGTTAGCAGATATACAGTTGTTGCTGTGGCTTTCTTTTTGGCTTTATCTCAGCTGAACACATACTTTACCATAGTCACAATAATGGTTTCTTTCCTCTCTTTTTCCAAAGAGCTGGTCTTGTTCGTTCTCTCTCATCTCCTGTGTGGGGTGGGGGATAGTACTGCATCAAAGCTTTGAGTTGCTGCTCTTACATGGATCCATCCTGCGGCATGGAGCGCTAGCTTCAATAACCCTGCGAGGTTCAACCCTCAGCCTTTCATATCAGAACAGGAATACTGGCAGCTGGAAATCTCTCATCAGATGGTAGATCGCTTGGGTTCAGGTGCTGTGTGCATTCGTGAACTGTGCTGCTCATTTCACATTCCAAGTTATTCCAATTCATTTGAACATTCATGAATAATTTCCAGTCATTATATGGAGTTTTTTCTCTCCAAATGTAGTCTGTTTATAACCAAACATGGGAAGATGTCTTTATGCTCTATTTGTGAGGGTTTCCTTCTGTTCTCAATCGGCTAAACTATGTGTATGCAACACCTTCCTTATTCACACATAGAAAAGTGTGAAGTGGGTAAATATTCACAAGTTTACAGCCTCCCTCATCACTGGTGATAATCAGATAGCTTATGCACGTGTGAAGCAAAGTTTCAAATGACCCATGTTAAGATGGCTTGTTATTAAAAAGACTTCAGAATGTACTGAAAATGTAAACATGGTGTTGTTTGTGCTGGAATGTGGCCAAAGGGACTCCGCTCAGACTAGTTTCTTGGATAATTTTTTTTGTCCCTTTTGTTTCTTATGATAGTCCTCTGAGGCCTTGTTTGTTGTTTGCTGTACACACAACTTTGACCTTTTGGCTTGCGGCCGTTTTCATCCAGCAGATATAGCGCTCATTAGATTGACCTCTGTCTTGGTGGTTCTCCTTTCATTTTGTCCACAGTGGTCTTCTGAGGATCCCAGCGAATCAGAGCAATTGAAAATAACAGTCAGTAATTCAACACTGATAGCAACACGAACCACAGCACACCCTTAACTATTTATTGTTACATTAGACCGATATGGTGTTAAGTTTGTTGTTACAAGGTACATGATGTGGTTACATGATGCTGTTACATGACATGTTGTGATACCGTAATAGGCTACGCAGCCCTTGAACTTGTAGGCCTACTGTTTGAGGAAGCTGAGAATAAGAAAAGATCTATCAGTATACAACTGAATATATTTCTCATAATGATTTCCTCATAGCCACTCTTTGGGTGACATAACCTCTGTGTTATCCAGAGTATAATCCACCTAGTATTGTGGAATGCAAATGGCTACACACATAAACTGTACATTATCCAAGCAGTTGAGAAAGGTACTCTGAACATCCCAAGGATTCAAACTAGTCACGTTTTCCCCCTGAAATGGTCAAATCTGGAGGATAAATGTTGATCATAAATGTCTGAAGCAACTGTAAATTACTGTAAATCCACTCCATCTTGAAATGCAAAAAGGGACTGTACAGAAACCAGTGCCTGTCAGACTTGGCTTCTGCTTTGAAGAAGTGGATTTTCAAACATCCAACTTTGTCTAGTTAGGCAGCTTCAGTTGCGCAAAATGACAACACAGGAGGGCAGAGAGAGCGAGGGTAGCGCCAACATTTTGACAGGTCTCTTTATGATGTCAGAACGAGTATGGTGGAGAGATCAGAGGGCTAGCCTGCTCCCCGGTTAATTGTTTGTGCTTCGCTGCCTGAGAGGTGGTCATATTTATAGATTTTCCCACCGCGATACACAACACAGGTATGATAGCCACTAGTGTTTAACCTCTTCACTGCTGGTGAGGAACTACTTTATTGGCAGAACACCAAGTTCCCATGAATGCAATTTTGAGACAAAAAGACTGTTGGTTAGGTAAAGTACTTTTTTATTCATGAACGTCTAGGCTACATGGGAAACAATGGAGGTTGCTGAGGGGAGGATGGCTCATAATAATGTCTGGAATGGAGTGAATGGAATGGCATCAAACACATAAAAAACACACATTTGATTCCATTCCATTCACTCCGTTCGAGACATTATTACGAGCCATCCTCCTCTCAGCAGCCTCCACTGATAGGAAAGTGTTCGATGTGTAGGCCTACATGACAGCAAGTCACCTGATATTATTTTACAAATGTTCCAACCCGGGGTAACCCTGTATTTCCCGCCAAAACCGGAAGTGTCATTCAAAAGCATTATAAAACTTAGAAATGTCTGGAGCTTTGATCAGCATGAAAAGTAAAACCTGATGCTATCTGAGCCTGATGAGCCATACATGAATGACATTTAATGAGCCCAAGTCCAAAAAAGCCCAAATGATTTTGCCGTTATCCAATACATATATGATATAGGCTACTGCACATTACACACAACAGAAAAACAGAAAGCCCATAGATGTAGCTTGTTATATGCTCTCTTGGGTAAATAAATGAAACTAGCTCCAGTAGGCTAATCTCTTTGGATGTGAACTGTATTACCGTATTGTATTGCGTTATACTGTATTAGATGGACTGGAATTATGCACATAGTTCAAACCATGATAAAGCACGGAGAGAACATGAGATTCTGGTGCAAAACATGCGGTCTACAACATTACAATGAATGAATTAATGAATTAATAAAATTGTATTTTCGTGTAAAATCGCCAATTGGCAACTCATCCCTTAAGGGATTAATTGACACAAACAAACTTTACAATAATTCACTACGGTAATACAATTATAATTCTTCTTCCAGTGTTCTCTGCATTGCTCATCGCGTAAAGAGTGACATTTTTTTTTTTAGGTGTACCTGTGGATGTATTTCAAGGTCTACCTTCAAACTCAGTGCCTCTTTGCTTGACATCATGGGAAAATCAAAAGAAATCAGCCAAGACCTCAGAAAGATAATTGTAGACCTCCACAAGTCTGGTTCATCCTTCGGAGCAATTTCCAAAAGCCTGAAGGTACCACGTTCATCTGTACAAACAATACCATGGGACCACTCTGCCGTCATACCGCTCAAGAAGGAGACGCGTTCTGTCTCCTAGAGATGGTGCGAAAAGTGTAAATCAATCACAGAACAACAGCAAAGGACCTTGTGAAGATGCTGGAGGAAACAGGTACAAAAGTATCTATATGCACAGTAAAACGAGTCCTATATTGACATAACCTGAAAGGCCGTCATTAGATGCAGAAGTCTTTCACTTCTCTTCACAAAGATTGAATGGTTGGGTCTGCATTAATATCTTCTGTAGCCTACCGCCATGGCACGTTTGCTCTTCTTTTAAACTATCCGTGAGCTCTATTGGCTGCTGTATTCCACATTCAGAAAAAAAGAGCTTGCATTCTTCTTCTAATATTATATTGGTATAAGAAATGCAAAAAAAAAATTATGTCCAGAAAGCTATTCTAGTCTAGCTTTACCTGCATGGGACTCCAAGAGCTAAGGAATTCTTTTTGAGAGGCACGTGGAGCACAGGTGCTTGCGTATTGCACAAGAGACAGCGACTATAAGTTAGAAGCTTATTATGCATAACTCTTCATTTATTAGCTAAATATAAGGCTAATACTGCATAGACTAGGACATATATATACTGTATAGGGTTATATATCAATCTAGAACAGAATTACCCATTTTGGATGCAATTTGTATGAGGTTGATGGAGAGAGAAAAAGAAAGACTGCGAGAGAGTGCTTGCGCGTACACTGTTTTAAAGCAACGATATTCAAGTGTTTTAGTACTCTGCAGCTGCAATAACATTTTTAAAATCTTTACAATGTAAAAACATGGTGAGCCCTGAAAGCCAGATGGAGATGGGTAAATTAGACACACATTCAGTCTTTATATTACTGTTGCGTAGGCTATGCTGCAGCAAATGTAGGCCTACCTGTCACAAGAAGGTAGGCCTCCCGAGTGGTGTGCAGCGGTCTAAGGCACTGCATCTCAGTGCAAGAGGCATCACTGCAGTCCCTGGTTCGAATCCAGGCTGCATCACATCTGGCCGTGAGTGCGGTGCACAATTGGCCCAGCATCGTCCGGGGTAGGCCGTCATTGTAAATAAGAATTTGTTCTTAACTTACTTGCCTAGTTAAATAAAGGTAAAATAAAAAGAGTTAGCATGAGGTGATAGGTCTACATGTATTGTGAACTGCGCTCCATACCGAGATGTCTGTCCCCACCCTGAGTGTTGATGATTAATCATGCAGAGGCCGTAGAGAAGACAGATTTAGACATCACATATAATTGAACAGTTCCATTTCACGCCTTGCTGTTCATATAATTTTTTTTAATGATAATTTACCGGTTTCTCACAGTTATTTATCCCGGGAAAAGGGAGTGGTTTTGCATGAAAAAATTCTGGCCAATCTCAGTAACCGGATTCCAGCCATTTAACCCTACCTGATATCTCCTCATGTCAGGACCTTCATCAATATGTAATATGTCTCATTGAGAGTATATTACTGTTCACATCAGTTTGTCTAACTATGCTGAACAAAAATATAAACACAACATGTAAACTGTTGCTCCCATGTTTCATTAGCTGAAATAAAAGGTCCTAGACATTTTACATACGCACAAAAAGCGTTCACAAAAAAAGTTCAAGTTTTGTGCACACATTTGTTTACATCCTTGTTAGTGAGCATTTCTCCTTTGACAAGATAATCCATCCACCTGACAGGTGTGGCAAATCAAGAAGCTGATTAAACAGCATGAACATTACACAGGTGCACTTTGTGCTGGGGACAATATAAGGTCACTCTAAAATGTGCAGTTTTGTCACACAACACAATGCCACAGATGGCTAAATTTTTGAGGGAGCGTGCAATTGGCATGCTGACTGCGGGAATGTCCACCAGAGCTGTTGCCATAGAATTGAATGTTAATTTATCTACCATAAGCCTCCTCCAACGTCGTTTAAGAGAATTTGGCAGTGCGTTCAACTGGCTTTACATCTGTAGATCACGTGTAACCACACCAGCCCAGGACCTCCACATCTGACTTCTTCACCTGCGTGATTGTCTGAGACCAGCCACCCGGACAGCTGATGAAACTGAGAAGTATTTCTGTCTGTAATAAAGCCCTTTTGTGTGACAAAAACTAATTCTGATTGGCTGGACCTGGCTCCCCAGGGGGTGGGCCCTCTGTCCTCCCAGGCCCACTCACAGCTGCGCCCCTGCCCGGTCATGTGAAATCTATAGATTAGGGCCTAATTAATTTGTTTCAATTGACTGATTTTCTAATATTAACTGTAACTCTGTAAAATCTATTCAATTATTGCATGTTGCGTTTATATTTTTGTTCAGTATAGATCTTGAAGGTAGACATATTCCATATACTGTACCTGGAATATACAATGAGTGTACAAAACATTAAGAATACCTTCCTAATATTGCATTGCACCCCTCCCTTTTACCCTCATAACAGCCTCAATTCGTCATGGCATGGACTCTATAAGGTGTCAAAAGCATTCCACAAGGATACTGGCCCATGCTGACTCCAATGCTTCCCACCACTGGATGTTCTTTGGGTGGTGGAACATTCTTGATACACACGGGAAACTGTTGACCGTGAAAAACCCAGCAGCATTGCAGTTCTTGACACCAAATCGGTGCACCTGGCACTTACCATTGCCATACCTCGTTCAAAGGTACTTAAATATTGTCTTGCGCATTCACCCTCTGAATGGCACACATACACAATCCATGTCTCAATTGTCTTTAAAATCTTTCTTTAACCTGTTTCCTCCCCTTCATCTACACGGATTGAAGTGGATTTAACAAGTGACATCAATAAGTGATCATAACTTTCACCTGGTTTCACCTGGTCAGTCTATGTCATGGAAAGAGCAGGTGTTCCTAATGCTTTGTAGGTGCTCCTAATGCGTATGTTCAGGGGGTTTATTTTCCTGCCATGTTGTTTTTCTCTACTACAGTATGATATTTCTTAAAGACTCTATTTGGTGTTATTGCACCATGATCAGCACCATGGACAGTTCCAACACTGTGTAAGATAACTCACATTTACAAGGCCCTGGGGAAAGGACGCTTACTCAGAGCATCTGCTGACCAGTTGGCAAGTGTCTTCACTGACATGTTCAACCTCTCCCTGACCCAGTCTGTAATACTTACATGTTTCAGGCAGACCACCATAGTCCCTATGCCCAAGAATGCCAAGGTAACCTGTCTAAATGACTCACATCAGTAGCCATAAAATGCTTTGAAAGGCTGGTCATGGCTCACATCAGCACCATCATCCCAGACACCCTGGAGTAGACCCACTAGAATTTCCATACAGCCCCACAGATCCACTGATGACGCAATCACCGTTACAATGCACAATGCCCTATCCCACCTGGACAAGAGGAATGCCTAAGTAAGAAAGCTGTTCATCGACTACAGCTCAGCCTTCAATTCCACAGTGCCCTTCAAGCTCAAGTCCATGGGTTTAAACCCCTCTCAGTGCAATTAGGTCCTAGACTTCCTGACAGGCCGACCTCAGGTGGTGAAGGTAGGCAACAACACCTCCACCATGCTGATCCTCAACACGTGGGTCCCACAAGGGTGCGTGCTCAGCCCCCTTCTGTACTTCCTGTTCACCCATGACTGACTGGCCACGCACGTCTCTAACTCAACCATTACGTTTGCTGACGACACAACAGTGTTAAGCCTGATTACCAACAACGACGAGACAGGAAAATTACCTCTCCCTCAACATCAACAAAATGAAGAAGCTTGGACTACAGGAGTCGGCAGAGAGAGCATGCCCCCATCCACATTGACAGGGCTGCAGTGTTAATGGTCAAAAGCTTTCAAGTTCCTTGGCGTGCACATCACTGAGGACTTGAAATAGCCCCTTCACACACACAGTGTGGTGAAGAAGATACAACCTCTTCAACCTCAGGGGGCTGAAGAAATTATGCTTGGTCCATAAGATCCTCACAAGCTTCTATAGATGTACCATTGAGAGTATTCTGTCGGACTGTATCACTGCCTGGTACGGCAACTGCACCGCTGAAAACCGCAGGGCACACTGGGGGGTGCGTTCAGCCCAACGCATCATCAGGGGCACACTGCCTGCCCTCCGGGACATCTAGAGCACCCGGTGTCACAGGAAGGCCAAGAAGATCATCAAGGACCTCAGCCACCTGAGCCACAGCCTGTTCACCCCTCTACCATCCAGAAGGCGAGGTCAGTACAGGTGTATCATAGCTGGGACCGAGAGACTGAATAACAGCTTCTATCGCCAGGCCATCAGACTGTTAAATAGTCACCACTAGCAGGCCCCCGCCCAGTACCCTGCCCTGAACTTTAGTCACTGCCACTTGCCGGCTACCACCCAGTTACTCTACCCTGCACCTTAGAGACTGCTGCCCTATGTACATAGTCATTGAGCATTGGTTACTTTAATAATGTTTACGTACTGTTTAACCCAGTCTATATGTGTTTACTGTATTCTAGTCATGGCTTATCCTATATAACTACTGCTGTACACACTTTTCCTATTCAGATGCTGTCCATACTGTATACTGTATACTGTACATATACAGATGTGCTCAAATTTGTTGGTACCCTTACAGCTCATTGAAATAATGCTTAATTCCTCCTGAAAAGTGATGCAATTAAAAGCTATTTTATCTTGTATACTTGCATGCCTTTGGTATGTCATAGAATAAAGCAAAGAAGCTGTGAAAAGATATGAATTATTGCTTATTCTACAATGATATCCTAAAATGGCCTGGACACATTTGTTAGTACCCCTTAGAAAATATAATAAATAATTGGAATATAGTGATATTTCAAACTAATTTGTTTCTTTAATTAGTATCACACGTCTTCAATCTTGTAATCAGTCAGTTGGCCTATTTAAATGGAGAAAAGTAGTTACTGTGCTGTTTGGTATCATTGTGTGCCACACTGAACATGGACCAGAGAAAGCAAAGGAGAGATTTGTCTGAGGAGATCAGAAAGAAAATAATAGACAAGCATGGTAAAGGTAAAAGCTACAAGACCATCTCCTAGCAGCTTGATGTTCCTGTGACAACAGATGCAAATATTATTAACAAGTTTAAGGTCCATGGAACTGTAGCCAACCTCCCTAGGCGCGGCCGCAAGAGGAAAATCAACACCAGATTGAACAGAAGGACAGTGTGAATGAAGAACCAAGGCCAAAGAGATACAAGCTAAACTCTAAGGTGAAGGCACGTCAGTTTCTGAGCGAAAGTGGGCTCCATGGAAGAAGACCCAGGAGGACTCCACTTTTGAAAGAAAAACATAAAAAATCCAGACTGGAATTTGCTAAAATGCATATTGACAAGCCACAATCCTTCTGGGAGAATGTCCTTTGGACAGATGAGTCAAAACTGGAGCTTTTTGGCAAGTCACATCAGCTTAATGTTCACAGACATAAAATGAAGCTTTCAAAGACAAGAACACCATACCTACAGTGAAACATGGAGGAGGCTCGGTTATGTTTTGGGGCTGCTTTGCTGCTCCTGGCACAGGGTGCCTTGAATCTGTGCAGGGAACAATGAAATCTCAAGGCTATCAAGGCATTCTGGAGTGAAACGATCTGCCCGGTGTCAGAAAGCTCTGTCTCAGTCGCAGGTCATAGGTCCTCCAACAGGATAATGACCCAAAGCACACAGCTAAAAGCATCCAAGAATGGATGAGAACAAAACATTGGACTATTCTGAAGTGGCCTTCTATGAGTCCTGATCTGAATCCTATCGAACATCCTCCTGGGTCTTCTTCCATGGAGCCCACTTTCGCTCAGAAACTGACGTGCCTTCACCTTAGAGTTTAGCTTGTATCTCTTTGGCCTTGGTTCTTCATTCACACTGTCCTTCTGTTCAATCTGGTGTTGATTTTCCTCTTGCGGCCACGGAAAGAGCTGAAACTTGCAGTCTGGAGAAGGCACCCATCAAACCTGAGACAGCTGGAGCAGTTTGCTCAGGAAGAGTGGGTCAAACTACCTGTTAACAGGTGCAGAAGTCTCATTGAGAGCTACAGATAATGTTTGATTGCAGTGATTGCCTCTAAAGGTTGTGCAACAAAATATTAGGTTAAGGGTCCCATCATTTTTGTCCATGCCATTTTTATTTGTTTTATTATTTACAATATTATGTAGAATAAAAAATCAGAAGCAAAGTCTGATTTCTATTAAATATGGAATAAACAATGGCAGATGCCAATTACTTTTGTCAGTTTCAAGTTATTTCAGAGAAAAATGTGCATTCTTCGTTTTTTGTGGAAGGGTACCAACAAATTTGAGCATGTTTGTATATATATATTTATGTCCCGGACTCTGACATTGCTCGTTCTGTTATGTCTTAATTTCTTGTTCTATATTTACTTTTAGATATTGTGTGCATTGTTATTGTATTGCTAGATATTCCTGCATTTTTGGAGCTAGAAACATAATCATTTCACTGCACTTGCGATAACATCTGCAAAACTGTATAAGCGACCAATACACTTTGATTTGATTTGAAAATGGAAACTCACTTCGAGTCGTTAGACCAGTAATAATAGTCATTGGTACGTTCATTAAGCACCTGTGAAAAATAGTTGAAAAGAGAGAGGCTCTATTATCTGCTTGTGGGCACACAGTTCTCCTGCCAGCTGCTTTTTCTCAGATGAGGCCATCGCAGTGGCGTCACCGCTACCCGTACCTCGGTGTCCAGAGTCCGCTTTCAATGAACTCGGGCCATTGAGTGATATTTTTCAGGCCATTGTGTCACTAGATTGGATTTCCTTCTCTCTATAGGTCAGGGCACCGTGTGGCCTCGGGAGAACGGCACGGAGCTGGAATGTGGTGCTTGGCCTTCAAAGGGAGCCGTTCCCCACAGACTCACCAGGGGATTTCGCTAATCGCTCAGAACTCCTCTACAAATGAGGCACCACAGGATTTTGCTGACACACACAAAACAAAGTGGGCACCATGTATATGGTAATTCATCAATCATTCAACTTGTGTAGATCTTACAGGCCTGCTGTAATCATGGGGTGGTGTACATCGATGGGATTCTATGGGGTCATCTTAGACCGTGAGAATGGGGAACAAAACTGGTTGTACAGCTATAGATGAATCTTGTATATTGACATATCCACATGTATATTAAGATCCTGATGTAGGCTATATTGGATCTGCTAAGCCAGCAGTTTAGTCCCATGGGTGTAGAGATGAAAGCGATATTGAGATACAGTGCCAGTGAAGGTTTTGTGATGCTGGCACATTTTTATGCCAGTAAATTAGACAAATTTCCCTTCCAATTAAATCAACTAGAGAAAGAAAATATTTTTCGTTATGATGTCTATCAACAGTGAAATGCCTATGATGACTGGGTTCATAGCTGGGAATATACGTATGCCATTGGTCGGGCTGGGTTCATAGCTGGGAATATACAGTATACCATTGGTCGGGCTGGGTTCATAGCTGGGAATATACGTATGCCATTGGTCGCGCTGAGTTCATAGCTGGGAATATACAGTATGCCATTGGTCGGGCTGGGTTCATAGCTGGGGATATACAGTCTGCCATTGGTTGGGCTGGGTTCATAGCTGGGAATATACAGTATGTCATTGGTCGGGCTGAGTTCATTGCTGGGAATATGCAGTATGCCATTGGTCGGGCTGGGTTCATAGCTGGGGATATACAGTCTGCCATTGGTTGGGCTGGGTTCATAGCTGGGAATATACAGTATGTCATTGGTCGGGCTGAGTTCATTGCTGGGAATATGCAGTATGCCATTGGTCGGGCTGGGTTCATAGCTGGGGATATACAGTCTGCCATTGGTTGGGCTGGGTTCATTGCTGGGAATATACAGTATGCCATTGGTCTGACTGGGTTCATAGCTGGGAATATTCAGTATGCCATTGGTCGGACTGGGTTCATAGCTGGGAATATACAGTATGCCATTGGTCGGGCTGGGTTCATAGCTGGGAATATTCAGTATGCCAGGGGTCGGGCTGAGTTGATATCTGGAAATATACAGTATGCAGGGGGTCGGGCTGAGTTGATATCTGGAGATATACAGTGTGCAGGGGGTCGGGCTGAGTTGATATCTGGAAATATACAGTATGCCAGGGGTCGGGCTGGGTTGATATCTGGAGATATACAGTATGCAGGGGGTCGGGCTGGGTTGATATCTGGAGATATACAGTATGCAGGGGGTCGGGCTGAGTTGATATCTGGAGATATACAGTATGCAGGGGGTCGGGCTGGGTTGATATCTGGAGATATACAGTATGCAGGGGGTCGGGCTTGGTTGATATCTGGAAATATACAGTATGCCAGGGGTCGGGCTGAGTTGATATCTGGAGATATACAGTATGCCAGGGGTCGGGCTGAGTTGATATCTGGAGATATACAGTATGCCAGGGGTCGGGCTGAGTTGATATCTGGAGATATACAGTATGCCAGGGGTCGGGCTGAGTTGATATCTGGAAATATACAGTATGCGGGGGGTCGGGCTGAGTTGATATCTGGAGATATACAGTATGCAAGGGGTCGGGCTGAGTTGATATCTGGAAATATACAGTATGCGGGGGGTCGGGCTGAGTTGTTATCTGGAAATATACAGTATGCCAGGGGTCGGGCTGAGTTGATATCTGGAAATATACAGTATGCCAGGGGTCGGGCTGAGTTGATATCTGGAAATATACAGTATGCCAGGGGTCGGGCTGAGTTGATATCTGGAAATATACAGTATGCCAGGGGTCGGGCTGGGTTGATATCTGGAGATATACAGTATGCAGGGGGTCGGGCTGGGTTCATAGCTGGGGATATACAGTATGCAGGGGGTCGCAACAGGCGGCCAGCGGACCAAATCTACCCTGCAAGTGATTTTTGGGGGGTAAAAAAAGACTGTAAAATTACCAGGAAACCAGCAAAAAAAAAAAAAAAACTGATACAGTATGTTATTGCGTCTCAATGTAATTAAGGTATGAATTTGTTATTATTTTCAAATACAATCTCATTTTGGGCTTAGTTGTGTTCAATTTGCAGTGTGTCATTTATTACATTTATGTTCTGGCTCGCTAACCTTCCGCTCCGACAGAAATCGTTGCAAGGCTGAATCTACTGTATAGTTGTCATTCTCTGACAGAGATCAAAGACTTGATATCTGCCCACAATTTAATAAAAATGATGACATCTGTTGCAAAAACAAACCCTATAATGTTCAGACACAGATTCCAGGTGGATGTTATCTGAAGAACAATCTGTCCACTGTGTTTTGATACTGTTTCAGTTGGTTAGAGGAACAATGTAACTACTGCAGTTTAACCACAGGCTCCTGCGTTACCTGACTGAGGTGCTTTAAGCAAGAGCAACTGCTCTGCTGTGCTATGCAGTTGTGCCCGAGGAACTAGAGTGACTGCTTTTGAAAATTGCATTTGCATTCTCCCTCACTGTTTATCCTCTTCATATTATTCCTTTTTATTTCTTAAAACAAATAAATAAATGGGGTGAAAATGATGCAGAAAGCTCAAAGGAGTATACGCTCCTCACTTGGGAGAAAGACACAGCCCTGAAGAATACTAAAGAGTCCAGGTTTTGTTTCCCGCCTCTCAGAACAAAGGGTACATTTTCTATCAAAGAGCAACAAAAACTGCTGGCATAAATATGTCTCCTAGTTTGTGTGCTGAGGCCAGAGGTGGCTACACCAGGGCACGTGTTCAAACTGCAGAACGCTAGTTTAGCCTTTAACAAACGGTCACAAAGAAAATCTTACTTTTCAACTCACAAAGAATGTTTTGGCAACCACATCAATAGCTTCACTTAAGATTGAGTGGGGAAAAATACAAGTCTGTAAGGATTCAAATATGGCCCAATGAACAACAAAGCATATAACGGGATTACTACTTTGGAAGGTATTTGGCACAACTACGGTATGTACTCTGGGACTTTAAGTTCTACTTAATTATATTACTCAAATATTTTTTTTATTTAACCTTTTTTTTAACGAGGCAAGTCAGTTAAGAACAAATTTTTATTTAAAATGACGGCCTACCCCCCCTGGCCAAACCCTCCTCTAAACCGAACAACGCTGGGCCAATTGTGCGCCGCCCTATGGGACTCCCGATGACGGCCGGTTGTGACACAGCCTGGGAACAAACCAGGGTCTGTAGTGACGCCTTTATCACTGCAATGTAGTGCCTTTGACCCCTGTGCCACACAAGAGGCAAAGTCAATTTTAAAGTAATTTGTCACACATCACTTAAAGTTAGGCCTTATCACAAACACTGTCTTTACCCTCAGTACATCCAAGGGCCTTTGGGTCAAGTGGAACAGAACAGGGCTCTGGACTACCATTGACCTAATTCTCCATCTAGTTCCCAAGTGACCTGTTCTGTACTAGAGTGTGAGGGGAATATGTGCACACCTCAAAGGTAACTCAGAGTTACAGGGACTTTATCATAGTAGAATGTGTACTGTGTCAGAGGGCACTGACTGCAGTTTTCTTTCACAGAAGAATACCACTCAGTCTACTAGAGGAAATGAGTCAACGGATGTCTTCATTTTTCTGAATAGAACCTTTCCCATTAGGCACTGTGTTGTTGTTTCACCAGTGGGAGGGCCTGGTGACGTAATAATACTTTTGGTGGTGTGTATATTTGTCCTGTTTCACACATGTACAAGTGTGTATTAAAGTGTGTATTAAAGTGTGAATTGGAAATGTGTTTTTTGCATATCCCAACTCTCCCTGAGACACCCTCGGAGAGCGGGGTCACGGCCAGGGTCAAGTCCGGGTCTGCCATTATCAACGGTGACCCTGGAGAAATTAGGGTTAAGTGCCTGGCTCAATTACTGGCACAATGCTCTAACCGCTAGGCTAACTGCCGCCCACCATCAGACCAGACGTCACAGCTACGTACTGTACATATGTGAAATACCAGTGCATCTGTTGTCCCTTTCAAAATCACTGATCTGGGTGAAACAAGGTCATCCATCCTCTCAACTTTGCCCACCATAGCCCCACCTTGGGATTATTTGTGTATTAGTATTGTACTTTTGGACATGTACTGCACTGCTGAATACAAGCATTTTGCTGCACCTGCTTTATTAACATCTGCTAATATGTGTATGCAACAAATAAACGTTGATTTGATCTGGATTTAGCAGTAAAGTCTGAGTCTAACAAACTTTCAGTAACCAAGGTTGGATATAACAAAAAGTTTGACAGCACCTTCATTATGATCCATTATAAATGTTCATAACTCTATATAGCCAATTCATAATGTATTATGCAGACTTCAGCACTCTTCATTACTCATACCTCATAACAGCCTACGTGGAGTAATGTAAGAATTCGATTTAATTTTTAATCAGTGCAATACTGCCTGGCAGTCTCTCTCTCAGTTCCAATTCCATTAGACGAATCTTCAAGAACATTCTTTATTGACAAAAATATTACCGGATCCAAGTCAGACTGTCTCTGCATCGTCATCTAGTGTAGATTAAACAATTCCTTGTCTAGAGTGCAATAATATCCCAGCCAGGGTCTTTATAGTGCTTTGCAATCATGCCAGTAATTCACATCTCTTACAGAATGCTATATACTTCTGAAACACACCCACCTTGACCCAAACCGTAACCAATTGTAATACAGCTCGGATTTCATTTTAGGCTCAGAGCACTTTAATAAAGCTGTCAGATCTAGTCTACAGACTCTCATGTTGAGAACTTCGGAGAACTTGTAAATCAAGATCGGACAAAAATGTAGGAACTATAACAATTGCCTGAATTTCAGGACAATTGTTAAGTTTTCTGCAATTTTTGTGTTGCTTTTAGCTCTGCACTGAAGACCTAATGTTATTCAATCTTCACAGGATGCTTCATCAAGATCCACCATGAAGCCAGATTTCCACAAAACACATACATTATGAACCTCAAAAGAGAGGGCAAAGGGAATTTTGTTTATGCTGTGAGATAAGCCTTAGGAAGAAAAATTACTGTATGTTCCAGAAGAACATGATTAATGCATAGCTCATTTATCTTTCTCTGAAGTGTGAAATTGCAAATGTATCTAAAGTAAACACTGTGGAAATATAATTTTCGCATAGCTAACTCCAGTCCATATCCGTCTCTTTTTCATAGGCATGGCTTTTGGACATGCCATGATCCATTCTATGTGAATCCCACTGGTTCGCCCCGGTGCCATGCAGCACAGAAGGTGCTCATCTTCTGGAGCTGGAGCGTAATCAGGCTCGGGAAGATGATGAGATGCCAATTAACATCCTGTCGGGCGCCTCTCCAATTTATAATGGAATGGGAAGCAGCTGCAGCTCCCTGTATCGAGAAGGGCGGCGATTGAAAATGGATGGGTAGTTTGACTATAAGGGTCTACATTGGTAGAGGAGAGTGGTGCGTGCGTGTGTTCGTGTGTGTGTATGGCAATGAGAGCAATGAAAGCACATCTAACCCTTCTAACCCCACAGAAGCAAAATGCCTCAAAGCTTATCAAGTTTATTATGTATGTGTCAAATGAGATAATTTGCATGATCTAGTGATTAAGACCTTTTGAAATAATCTGCAGCAAAAATTTAAATGTCAGAGAGTTAAATATTGAACTTGTTCTGAAAAATAATTGCCTTCATGAAGCAGCGCTAAATCCTATCATCTCTGGCAGAACGAGAGAAAGACACGGGATCATTGCCACGCGGCCAGAGGAACCGCTGTGACACGGGATCATAGCCACACGGCTAGAGAAACAGCTGTGACACGGGATCATAGCCACGCGTCCGGAGGAACAGCTGTGACACGGGATCATAGCCACACGGCCAGAGGAACAGCTGTGACACGGGATCATAGCCACACGTCCAGAGGAACAGCTGTGACACGGGATCATAGCCACACGGCCAGAGGAACAGCTGTGACACGGGATCATAGCCACACGTCCGGAGGAACAGCTGTGACACGGGATCATAGCCACACGTCCAGAGGAACAGCTGTGACACGGGATCACAGCCACACGGCCAGAGGAACCGCTGTGACACGGGATCACAGCCACACGGCCAGAGGAACAGCTGTGACACGGGATCACAGTCACAAGGCCAGAGGAACCGCTGTGACACGGGATCACAGTCACACGGCCAGAGGAACCGCTGTGACACGGGATCACAGCCACGCGTCCGGAGGAACAGCTGTGACACGGGATCATAGCCACACGTCCGGAGAAACAGCTGTGACACGGGATCATAGCCACACGTCCGGAGGAACAGCTGTGACACGGGATCATAGCCACACGGCCAGAGCAAATTAGCAGATTTTGTGCTTTTCAAACTAACCTTAAACTCTTGAAACTAATCGTCACAGATTCCTCTGATCTTTGGCCGGTCTCTCTTTCCGCCAAATGATTTATTCATTGCTAATTTGCTCACTTGTTTCCTGCCGAGACTCATTTTCAGAGTCTGGCCCGGCTGTACCTCTGAGGGCAGCTCTATCAGAGTGAAAGGATTGCATTAAGGACTCAATGTGACAATCTGTGACAGATTCCAAGCTGCACTATTTTTTAGCAAGGGTAAAGCAACTTCTAGTCAGACTGGGTGTCTCACCATTACCACCACTCTCATCAAATCACACGTGTGTCAGCTATGCCCTCCGTAAGACAACCAAACAGCCAAAATGTCAGTACAGAGACAAAGTGGAGTCGCAATTCAACGGCTCAGACACGAGACGTACGTGGCAGGGGCACCAGACAATCACGGATTATAAAGGGAAAACCATCCACGTCAAGGGAAACAGGGTGTCGTCGAGTGGAGGTAACTGAACTAAATGACCATCGCCCCATAGCACCCACTTATGTCATCATGAAGTGATTTGATAGGCTACTTAAAGATCATATCATCTCCACCTTAACGGACACCCTAGACACACTGTAATTTGCATACCACTCCAATAGATCCACAAACGATGCAATCGCCATCGCACTGCACACTGCCCTATCCCATCTGGACAAGAAGAATACCCATGTAAGAATGCTGTGTATTGACTACAGCTCAGCCTTCAACACAATAGTACCATCCAAGCTCATCATTAAGCTCGGGGCCCTGGGTCTGATCCCCGCCCTGTGCAACTGGGTCCTTGACTTCTTGACGGGCCGCCCCCAGGTGGTGAAGGTAGGCAACAACACCTCCACTTCGCGGATCCTCGACACAGGGGCCCCACAAGGGTGTGTGCTCAACCCCATCCTGTACTCCCTGTTCACCCTTGACTGCGTGGCCACTCAATTCTCCAACTCCATCAAGTTTGCAGACGACACAACAGTAGTAGGCCTGATTACCAACAATGACGAGACAGCCTACAGG
The DNA here is from genome assembly GCF_045679555.1 of Salvelinus alpinus. Lineage (NCBI taxonomy): Eukaryota > Metazoa > Chordata > Actinopteri > Salmoniformes > Salmonidae > Salvelinus > Salvelinus alpinus. The sequence continues at coordinate 46,309,481 of NC_092098.1, read as the reverse complement.
GAGGAGGTGAGGGCCCTGGCGGAGTGGTGCCAGGAAAATAACCTCTTCCTCAATGTCAACAAAATGAAGGAGCTGATTGTGGACTTCGGGAGACAGCAGAGGGAGCAAGTCCCCATCCACATTGACAGGGCCGCAGTGGAGAAGGTGAAAAGCTTTGGCATATACATCACTGACAATCTGAAATAAATCACCCACACAGACAGTGTGTTGAGGAAGATGCAACAGCGCCTCTTCAAACTCAGGAGGCTGAAGAAATGTGGCTTGGCCCATAAGACCATCACAATATTTTACAGATGCACTATTGAGAGTATCCTGTCGGGCTGTATCACCGCCTGGTACGGTGTACTGTATATACTGTATTCTAGTCAATATCTTATCTAACTATTGCTGTACATACAGTACACTATTCTTCAGCGATACATATACATATTCTAACAATATACTGTCCATATTGTCTATACACCCCATCACATATAGTACCAGTCAAAAGTTTGGACACACCAACTAATTCAAGGGTTTTTCTTAATTTGTATTTTCTACATTGTAGAATAATATGAAGACATCAAAACTATGAAATAACATGTAGTAACCAAAAAAAGTGTTCAACAAATCCAAATATAAGTAGCCACCCTTTGCCTTGACAGCTTTGCACACTCTTGGCATTCTTTCAACCAGCTTCACCTGGAATGCTTTTCCAACAGTCTTGAAGGAGTTCCCACATATGCTGAGCACTTGTTGCTGATGTTCCTTCACTCTGCAGTACAACTCATCCCAACCCATCTCAATTGGGTTGATGTCAGGTGATTGTGGAGGCCAGGTTATCTGCTGCAGTACTCCATCACACTCCTTCTTTGTCAAATAGCACTTACACAGCCTGGAGGCATGTTGGGTCATTGTCCTGTTGATAAACAAAAGATAGTCCCACTACGCGCAAACTTGATGGGATGGCGTATCGCTGCAGAATGCTGTGGTAGCCATGCTGGTTAAGTGTGCCTTGAATTCAAAATAAATCACTGACAGTGTCACCAGCAAAGCACCCCCACACCATCACACCTCCTCCTCCTCCATGCTTCACGGTGGCAACCACACATGCGGAGATCATCTGTTCACCTACTCTGCGTCTCACAAAGACACGGCAGTTGGAACCAAACATCTCAGATTTGGACTCATCAGACCAAAGGACAGATTTCCACCAGTCTACTGTTCATTGCTTGTATTTCTTGGCCCAAACAAGTCTCTTCTTCTTATTGGTGTCCTTTAGTATTGGTTTCTTTGCAGCAATTCGACCATGAAGGCCTGATTCACGCAGTCTCATCTGAACAGTTGATGTTGAGATGTGTCTGTTACTTGAACTCTGTGAAGCATTCACTTGGGCTGCAATTTCTGAGGCTGGTAACTCTAATGAACTTATCCTCTGCAGCAGAGGTAACTCTGGGTCTTCCTTTCCAGTGGCGGTCCCCGGGAGAGCCAGTTTCATCATAGAGCTTGATGGTTTGACAGTTCTTGACATTTTCTGAATTGACTGACCAAGTCTTAATGTAATGATGGACTGTCGTTTCTCTTTGCTTATTTGAGCAGTTCTTGCCATAATATGGACTTGGTCTTTTATACCACCCCTACCTTGTCACAACACAACTGATTGGCTTAGTTAACAAATGTTTTTTAACAAGGCACACCTGTTAATTGAAATATATTCCAGGTGACTACCTCATGAAGCTGGTTGAGAAAATGGCAAGAGTGTGCAAAGCTCTCATCAAGGCAAAGGGTGGCTACTTTCGAGAACCTCAAATATAAAATATATTTTGATTTGTTTAACACTTTTTTGCTTAGTGCATGATTCCATATGTGTTATTTCATAGTTTGATGTCTTCACTATTATTCTACAATGTTGAAAATAGTACAAATAAAGAAAAACTCTTTGACTGGTACTGTATACAGTGCATTCGGAAAGTGTTCAGACCCTTTGACTTTTTCCAAATTTTGTTACGTTACAGCCTTAATCTAAAATGGATTAAACAAAAAAAACATCCTCCGCAATATACACACAATACCCCATAATGATAAAGCAAAAACAGATTTTTAGACATTTTTTGAAATGTATTTAAAAAAAGAACAGAAATACCTTATTACCTTATTTCAGAAATACCTTAAGTATTAAGACCCTTTGCTATGAAACTCGAAATTCAGCTCAGGTGCATCCTTTTTCCATTGATCATCCTTGAGATGTTTCTACAACTTGATAGGTTTCCACCTGTGGTACAATAAATTGATTGGACCTGAAATGTAAAGGCACACAACTGTCTATATATATTTTTATTTGTAGTTGTTAGTTAACCTTTATTTAACAAGGCATACAGTTGAAGTCGGAAGTTTACATACACTGAAGTTGGAGTCATTAAAACTCGCCTTTCAACAACTCCACAAATTTCTTGTTAACTTCTAACGAGTCAGAAACCCGGATCCGGGAGCACCCCCCACCCCCCACCAGTAAAAAAGCTGAATAGCATAGCTAGCATAGCGTCACAAGTAAATAGTAGCATCTAAATATCATTCAATCACAAGTCCAAGATACCAGATGAAAGATCCACTTCTTGTGAATCCAGCAATCATTTCTGATTTTTAAAATGTTTAACAGGGAAGACACAATATGTAAATCTATTAGCTAACCACGTTAGCAACAGACACAATTTTTCTTTGTCCACCATTTTTTCTCTCCACCAGTAGCTATCACCAATTCGGCCAAATAAAGATATTGATAGCCACTAACCAAGAAAAAACCTCATCAGATGACAGTCTGATAACATATTTATTGTATAGGATAGTTTCTGTTAGAAAAATGTGCATATTTCAGGTAGAAATCATAGTTTACAATTGCACCCACCATCACAACTCGACTAGAATAAATACAGAGAGCAACGTGTATTACCAATTTACTCATCATAAAACATTTCATAAAAATAGACAAAGCATAGCAATGGAAAGACACAGATCTTGTGAATTCAGACAATATTTCAGATTTTCTAAGCGTTTTACAGCGAAAACACAATAAATCGTTATATTAGCATACCACATGTGCAAACGTTACCCCAGCATGAATCAAAGGCAAGGGGAGCGATAACGTTATGATCACCAAAATATATTAATTTTTTCACTAACCTTCTCAGAATTCTTCCGATGACACTCCTGTAACATCATATTACAAAATACATATAGAGTTTGTTCGAAAATGTGCATATTTAGCCACAAAAAAACGTGGTTATACAATGAGAATACTAGCAAAACTGCCCTGAAAATGTCGGGCGCTATATTTGAGAGTGATCTAGTCTAATCGATAGCTAATCATAAACTTGACTAAAAAATACAGGGTTGACAGGAATCGAAAGACAAATTAGTTCTTAATGCAATCGCTGACTTACATTTGTAAAATTATCCTTACTGTGCAATACCGGGTCCGCCAAGCGAAGCTACACATAACAAAATGGCGACATATGCGTTTAAAATTTTTCAACAGAACAGCGATTTATCATCATAAATATTTCTTACTGTGAGCTGTTCTTCCATCAGTATCTTGGGCAATGTATCCTTTCTTGGGTCTAATCTTCTTTTGGTCGAAAGCTGTCCTCTTGTCCGTCGAAATGCCCACTAACGTTCGACCGGGACCCCGAAACGTGCCCGGTGCTTCAATGTGCATCACAAAGCAATGCCTCAAAATCGCACTAAACGGATATAAATTGCTATAAAACGGTTTAAATTAACTACCTTATGATGTTTTTAACACCTATAACGAGTAAAAACATGACCGGCGATATATAAGTGGCTAAACCAACGCTTGGAAAGAGAGAGAGTCCGACGTCCATCTTGCGTGAGGCGCAGCGGGAAAAGAACGGTACATCCGGTCTTTTCTGTTTTATACTGGCCCTGATTGCGCAATCGACTCCATTCAAATTGTCACCTCTTACTGACATCTAGAGGAAGGCATGGGCAGTGTTTGTATCCTCATAGGATTTACAGGGACTTTAAAACTGACCTGGGACCAGAGGCCAAAATGTCTGAAATCTCACTCCATATCAGGAAAAGTGCTGTAGAATGGGTTCTGTTTCACTCAGAGACATAATTCAAACGGCTATAGAAACTAGAGAGTGTTTTCTATCCAATAATAACTATAATATGCATATTGTACGAGCAAGAATTGAGTATGAGGCAGTTTAATTTGGAGACGATAAATGCTAATGTTGAAACAGCACCCCCTATATTGAGAAAAGGTTTTAACAAACTATAGTTTTGGCAAGTCATTTAGGACATCTACTTTGTGCATGACACAAGATATTTTCCAACAATTGTTTACAGACAGATTATTTCACCTATAATTCACTGTATCACAATTACAGTGGGTCAGAAGTTAACATACACTAAGTTGACTGTCCCTTTAAACAGCTTAGAAAATTCCTGAAAATTATGTCATGGCTTTAGAAGCTTCTGATAGGCTAATTGACATCATTTGAGTCAATTGGAGGTGTACCTGTGGATGTATTTCAAGGCCTACCTTCAAACTCAGTGCCTCTTTACTTGACATCATGGGAAAATCAAAAGAAATCAGCCAAGACCTCAGAAAAAAAATGATAGACCTCCACAAGTCTGGTTCATTATTGGGAGCAATTTCCAAATGCCTGAAGGTACCACGTTCATATGTAAAAACAATAGTACGCAAGTATAAACACCATGGGACCACGCAGCCATCATACCGCTCAAGAAGGAGATGTGTTCTGTCTCCTAGAGATGAATGTACTTTGGTGCGAAAAGTGCAAATCAATCCCAGAACAACAGCAAAGGACCTTGTGAAGATGCTGGAGGAAACAGGTACAAAAGTATCTATATGCACAGTAAAACGAGTCCTATATTGACATAACCTGGAAGAAGCCACTGCTCCAAAACCCCCATTAAAAAAAGCCAGACTACGGTGTGCAACTGCACATGGGGACAAAGATCGTACTTTTTGGAGAAATGTCCTATGGTCTGATGAAACAAAAATATAACTGTTGTTTGGCCATAATGACCATTGTTATGTTTGGAGGAAAAAGGGGGAGGCTTGCAAGCCAAAGAACACCAGCCCAAATATGAAGCACAGGGGTGGCAGCAACATGTTGTGCGGGTGCTTTGCTGCAGGAGGGACTGGTGCACTTCACAAAATAGATCATGAGGGAGGAAAATGATGTGGATATTTTGAAGCCACATCTCAAGACATCAGTCAAGAAGTTAAAGCTTGGTCGCAAATGGGTCTTCCAAATGGACAATGACCCCAAGCATTCTTCCAAAGTTGTGGCAAAATGGCTGAAGGACATTGGAGTGGCCATCACAAAGCCCTGACCTCAATCCTATAGAAAATTTGTGGGCAGAACTGAAAAAGCGTGTGCGAGCAAGGAGGCCTACAAACCAGACTCAGTTACACCAGTTCTGTCAGGAGAAATGGGCCATAATTCACCAAACTTATTGTGGGAAGCTTGTGGAAGATACCCGAAATGTTTGACCCAAGTTAAACAATTTAAAGGCAATGTTCCGCCCGGCCAAACTGAGCAATCGGGGAGAAGGGCCTTGGTCAAGAACCCGATGGTCACTCTGACAGAGCTCTAGAGTTCCTTTGTGGAGATGGGAGAACCTTCCAGAAGGACAACCATCTCTGCAGCACTCCACCAATCAGGCCTTGATGATAGAGTGGCCAGACGGAAGCCACTCCTCAGTAAAAGGTACATGACAGCCTGCCAAAAGGCACCTAAAGACTCTCAGACCATGAGAAACAAGATTCTCTGGTCTGATGAAACGAAGTATGAACTATTGGGCCTGAATGCCAAGCGTCACGTCTGGAGGAAACCTGGCACCATCCCTACGGTGAAGCATGGTTGTGGCAGCATCATGCTATGGGGATGTTTTTCAGTGACAGGGACAGGGAGACTGGTCAGGATTGAGGCAAAGATGAACAAAGAAAATTACCAAGAGATCCTTGATGAAAACCTGCTCCAGAGCGCTCAGGACCTCAGACTGGGGCAAAGGTTCAACCTCCAACAGGACAATGACCCTAAGCATACAGCCAAGACAAAACAGCAGTGGCTTCGGGACAAGTCTCTGAATGTCCTTAAGTGGCCCAGCCAGAGCCCAGACTGGAAACCTTTCGACCAACTTTAGAGAAACCTGAAAATAGCTGTGCAGCAACACTTCCCATCCAACCTGACAGAGCTTGAGAGGATCTGCAGAGAAGAATGGAAGAAATTCCCCAAATACAGGTTTTCTAAGATTGTATTGTCATACCCAAGAAGACTTGATGCTGTAATCACTGCCAAAGGTGCTTCAACAACGTACTGAAAAAAGGGTTTGAATACTTGTGTAAATGTAATATTTCCGTTTGTTATTTTTGTATTGTGTGTAGATTGATGAGGGGGAATAAACAATTTAATAAATTTTAGAAGAAGGCTATGATGTAACAAAATGTCAAGGGGCCTGAATACTTTCTGAAGGCACTGTATATATATTTATACTCTAGACTCCGACTTTGCTCGTCCTAATATTTCTATGTTTCTAAATTCCATTATTTTACTTTTTAGATTTGTGTGTATTCCTCTGCATTATTTGACATTACTGCACTGTGGGAGCTACTGTAGGAACACAAGCAATTCACTACATCCGCAATAACATCTGCTAAATATATGTGTGACCAAAAACATTTTATTCTATATACATTGACATGCAGACCCCAAGAAAAGGCATATTTGCTCTCATTGTGCCCAATGGTGTAATTGAGTGGTCATGAATCAAATGAATAGCTGTGTGCCCTTCTATCGATACCTAAGTGAAAGAGAGATTGAATAATTTAAGGGTAACACATCACACTTCTTAGGGATCAAATCCCTTTAGCGGGATCGATTCGACAACATCCGCTGAAAAGGCAGAGCACGAAATTCAAAAATATTTTTTCGAAATATTTAACTTTCATACATTCACAAGTGCAATACACCAAATTAAAGCTTAACTTCTTGTTAATTTACCCATCGTGTCCGATTTCAAAAAGGCTTGAGAGCGAAAGCACACCATATGATTATGTTAGGTCAGCGCCTAGTCACAAAAAACATACAGCCATTTTCCAGCCAAAGTGAGGAGTCACAAAAAGCAGAAATAGAGATAGAATGAATCACTAACCTTTGATGATCTTCATCAGATGGCACTCATAGGACTTCATGTTACACAATACATATATGTTTTGTTCGATAAAGTTCATATTTATATCCAAAAATCTCAGTTTACATTGGCGCGTTATGTTCAGTAATGTTGTGCCTCGAAAACATCCGGCGAATTTGCAGAGAGCCACATCAATTAACAGAAGTACTCATCATAAACTTTGATAAAAGATACAAGTGTTATGCACATAATTAAATATATACTTCTCCTTAATGCAACTGCTGTGTCAGATTTCAAAAAAGCTTTACGGAAAAAGCACACCATGCAATAATCTGAGTACAGCGCTCAGACACAAAAACAAGCCATACAGATACCCACCATGTTGTGGAGTCAGTAAAAGTCAGAAATAGCGTTATAAATATTCACTTACCTTTGATGATCTTCATCAGAATGCACTCCCAGGAATCCCAGTTTCACAATAAATGTTTGTTTTGTTCGATAAAGTCCATCATTTATATCCAAATACCTCCTTTTTGTTAGCGCGTTTAGTTCACCAATCGAAATTCACAAGGCGCGGGCAAGTCAAATCAAATCAAATGTATTTATATAGCCCTTCTTACATCAGCTGATATCTCAAAGTGCTGTACAGAAACCCAGCCTAAAACCCCAAACAGCAAGCAATGCAGGTGTAGAAGCACAGTGGCTAGGAAAAACTCCCTAGAAAGGCCAAAACCTAGGAAGAAACCTAGAGAGGAACCAGGCTATGAGGGGTGGCCAGTCCTCTTCTGGCTGTGCCCTGGTGGAGATTATAACAGAACATGGCCAAGATGTTCAAATGTTCATAAATGACCAGCATGGTCAAATAATAATAATCACAGTCCAGGTGAAAGTTCAGACGAAAAGTCCAAAAAGTTCTATTACAGTTCGTAGAAACTTGTCAAACAATGTATAGAATCAATCTTTAGGATGTTTTTATCATAAATGTTCAATAATGTTTCAACCGGACAATTCCTTTGTCTTTAGAAATGAAAAGGAACGCAGCTCGCTCATGATTTAGCCCATGGCCTTCTGCCAGACCCCTTAGTCAAACAGCTCTTATTCGCTCCCCCTTCACTGTAGAAGCCTGAAACAAGGTTCTAAAGACTGTTGACATATAGTGGAAGCCTTATGAAGTGCAATATGACCCCATTTACACTATCTTGGAAAGGCAATGAGTTGAAAAACTACAAACCTCAGATTTCCCACTTCCTGGTTGGATTTTTCTCAGGTTTTCGCCTGCCATATGAGTTCTGTTATACTCACAGACATCATTCAAACTGTTGTAGAAACGTCAGAGTGTTTTCTATCCAAATCTACTAATAATATGCATATATTAACTTCTGGGCCTGAGTAACAGGCAGTTTACTCTGGGCATGCTTTTCATCCAAACGTGAAAATGCTGCCACCTATCCCAAAGAGGTTTAGGTTGCTGTACCTGTGTAACAATAGTTACATTGAAGCATGGTATCATACATGGCAAGAGTAATCCCTTTGTAATTCTAGTGTCTTTATTAGTTTATTATCTGGTGAGATGAATGTGCATCACTATCACTAAACTGCTACTCTATTATTGGGTAGAAATGTTTCAATGAGTTGGAAGGGTTCCATCAAGAACCCTATGGCTCAAGTGGCATACACTCTCAGAGCTACATTGGTATTGTGAGGTGATATGCTGATATCTCAGTAAATGCGGTAAATTAAGTATTTTTATATTCCAAACAGCATCAACAGGAGATCATGTAAGGGATAATCAACGAGGGGCTATGTGTTCTATGGAAAATAATGAACGACGTGGAAGGGGTGTTCCAAGTCTCACTAGTGGAGTGGAACTAACCTTCCACTGAAAATGCAGAAAATGCATAGAGCCCCGAGTTGATTATCCCGTTTATACCATAGCTATAATGGAACACATTTGTCACAAAAAATGTTGTTCATTTGTAGGTAGAAATGTGTTCAACATCCACTGAAGTAGCTAGGAGGTTTACTAGATAGCTACAGTAGCTGCCTTGGTAACCAAACAAACAGACTTGCTAGTTTAGCTAACCAAACCATCAGTCCTAGCTTGGTATTGTGAAAATCGAATTCAACAATGCTAATAATTTTTTTAATTAGACTTTCGCTTTCAAAAGCAGCTCAAACACAGAACATGTAAGAATAAGCTATATAAACATGTAATTCTACCGTGCTGATAGAGTACCAGTCAGTATTAAATAGAACATTGCGGCCCTGCCTGACTTTGGGGAAAACAGCCTGTGGTTGCCTTGATTACCCAATTGGCTCACAGCAATTTTGTTGTTGTCTGCGTGTTTTAGTCAATTACAAAACTACACTTAAGAAAGTACATGTTTAAATATTACTTTTCAACATTGCCTGCTCCCAAGCGTTCTCACTACTTAGAAAAAATTAATATTGTATGACTTCCCTCATGCCCCTTCTTATGACAGCACTAACTTTAGCCAAGTGAGTGACTGCTAGCTAAATATCAACCAGAACATTAAGCTATCCAAACACAAACAAACTATGAAGCTAAAAGTAGTGAGTGGCGTTACAAACGCACTATATTAAATGAGTTAAATGTCTTACCTGTGATTCAATGTTTTTCCATGTACATGCTCTGTGAGGTCTACTTGGACACCGGGTCACCACAAATTCCCACTCTTCCACATCAGATAGTCTGAAGCTACAGGGCTCTTTCTCGCAGGTTCTATTTCCCTAGGCGGGAGCAACGCGAACCATAGGTCAGGATTTTTGACCTGGTTTACATGTACACTACCGTTCAAAAGTTTGGGGTCACTTAGAAATGTCTTTGTTTTCCATGAAAACATACATGAAATGAGTTGCAAAATGAATAGGAAATATAGTCAAGACGTTGACAAGGTTATGAATCATGTTTTTTAATTGAAATAATAATTGCATCCTTCAAACTTTGCTTTCGTCAAAGAATCCTCCATTTGCAGCAATTACAGCCTTGCAGACTTTTGGCATTCTAGTTGTCAATTTGTTGAGGTAATCTGAAGAGATTTCACCCCATGCTTCCTGAAGCACCTCCCACAAGTTGCACCTCCCACAAGTTGGAATGGCTTGATGGGCACTTCTTATGTACCATACGGTCAAGCTGCTCCCACAACGGATCAATAGGGTTGAGATCCGGTGACTGTGCTGGCCACTCCATTATAGACAGAATACCAGCTGACTGCTTCTTCCCTAAATAGTTCTTGCATAGTTTGGAGCTGTGCTTTGGGTCATTGTTCTGTTGTAGGAGGAAATTGGCTTCAATTAAGCACCGTCCACACGGTATGGCATGGTGTTGCTAAATGGAGTGATAGCCTTCCTTCTTCAAGATCCCTTTTACCCTGTACAAATCTCCCACTTTATGGTATGGTATTCGGATGTTATCATTTTCAACTTAAAAGGTGCAACAAAGAACCTAAGTGTGTGACACACTGAAAAAAAATGGAACAATGGCAAATGGACAGTGACAAAATATACAATGATCCGAACACCTCAAACTTAGATTCGTCTGTCCATAACACCTTTTTCCAATCTTCCTCTGTCCAGTGTCTGTGTTCTTTTGCCCATCTTAATCTTTTCTTTTTATTGGCCAGTCTGAGATATGGCTTTTTCTTTGCAACTCTGCCTAGAAGGCCAGCATCCCGGAGTCGCCTCTTCACTGTTGACGTTGAGACAGGTGTTTTGCGGGTACTTTTTAATGAAGCTGCCAGTTGAGGACTTGTGAGGCGTCTGTGTCTCAAACTAGACACTCTAATGTGCTTGTCTTCTTGCTCAGTTGTGCACTGGGGCCTCCCACTCCTCTTTCTACTCTGGTTAGAGTTAGTTTGCGCTGTTCCGTGAAGGGAGTAGTACACAGCGTTGTAAGAGATCTTCAGTTTCTTGGCAATTTCTCGTATGGAATAGCCTTAATTTCTCAGAACAAGAATAGACTGACGAGTTTCAGAAGATGATTTGTTGTATTTGTTTCTAGCCATTTTGAGCCTGTAATCAAACCCACAAATGAAGATGCTCCAGATACTCAACTAGTCTAACAGTTTTCAGCTGTGCTAACATAATTGCAAAATGGTTTTCTAATGATCAATTAGCCTTTTAAAATGATAAACTTGGATTAGCTAACACAACGTGCCATTGGAACACATGAGTGATGGTTGCTGATAATGGGCCTCTAAACGCCGATGTAGATATTCCATAAAAAATCTGCCGTTTCCAGCTACAATAGTAATTTATAACATTAACAATGTCTACACTATATTTCAAATCAAATCAAATGTTATTAGTCACATGCGCCGAATACAACAGGTGTGGACCTTAGAGTGAAATGCTTACTTACGAGCCCCTAATCGACAGTGCAGTTTCAAAAAATACGGATAAGAATAAAAGATTAAAATAAAAAGTAATTAAAGAGCAGCAGTAAAAAATAATAATAGGGAGGAGGTGCCGGTACAGAGTCAATGTGCAGGGGCACCGGTTAGTTGAGGTAGTATGTACATGGAGGTAGAGTAAATTATAGTGACTATGCACAGATGACAACAGAGAGTGGCAGTGGTGTGGGGGGGGGGGGGGTGCAAATAGTTTGGGTAGCCATTTGATTAGGTGATCAGGAGTCTTATGGCTTGGGGGTAGAAGCTTAGAAGCCTCTTGGACCTAGACTTGGCGCTCCGGTACCACTTGCCGTGTGGTAGCAGAGAGAACAGTCTATGACTAGGGTGGCTGGAGTCTTTGACAATTTTTAGGTCCTTCCTCTGACACCACCTGGTATAGAGGTCCTGGATGGCAGGAAGCTTGGCCCCAGTGATGTACTGGGCCGTACGCACTACCCTCTGTAGTGCCTTGCGGTCGGAGGCTGAGCAGTTGCCATACCAGCCAGTGATGCAACCAGTCAGGATGCTCTCGATGGTGCAGCTGTAGAACCTTTTGAGGATCTGAGGACCCATGCCAAATCTTTTCAGTCTTCTGAGGGGGGATAGGTTTTGTCGTGCCCTCTTCACAACTGTACAGTTGCAGAGGGAGGTGTTTAGTTCCAGGGTCCTTAGCTTATTGATGAGCTTTGAGGGCACTACGGTGTTGAACGCTGAGCTGTAGTCAATGAATAGCATTCTCACATATGTGTTCCTTTTGTTCAGGTGGGAAAGGGCAGTGTGGAGTGCAGTAGAAGCTGCATCATCTGTGGATCTGTTGGGGCAGTGTGCAAATTGGAGTGGGTCTAGGGTATCTGGGATGATGGTGTTGATGTGTGCCATGACCAGCCTTTCAAAGCACTTCACGGCTACAGACGTGAATGCTACAGGTCGGTAGTCATTTAGGCAGGTTACCTTAGTGTTCTTGGGCACAGGCACTATGGTGGTCTGCTTAAAACATGTTGGTATTACAGACGCGGACAGGGGAGGTTGAAAATGTCAGTGAAGACACTTGGTCAGCGTATGCTCATAGTACACATTTCTGATCAATTTGATATTATTTGAATGGATAAAAAACGTGCTTTTCTTTCAAAAATAAGGACATTTCTAAGTGACCCCAAACTTTTGAACGCTAGTGTACATTGAACATCAGCTTTTCAGCATGTTTTGTTATTTCTTTATAACAAAAAATAGACTACGAAGCTGGCTCTTTTCCAATGGGGATCAATGGGAAAGAATGTTTGTTTTCCCCAATTTTTGGGCGTGGTCGAGGGGAATTCGTTATGACATGAATACCGACTTGGAGTACACTGTGCGTTATAGGGAAATACTGCACGCTCAGGAACGCCCTTCAAGACAATTAGGAACAAGTATTCAACAATGCCATGGTTTGAAGTTACATAATGAGATGGATTTGATAAGGAACACATACATGATGCTTTGTAGTTGTGTCACACTGACATTCATGAGGTGTCTGCATCTAATTGGGTTGCTGAATAGTATGTTGAAATGATGAGCGATTCAGTTCAGACAGCCCCCTATGGCTTTCAGGGCATGCATCTTCCAAACCTTTGTGATATGTCACTTGAGTTCCTTTAAGATTTTTGCATTACACTAAAAGGTTTTTCTAAAAATAGAACTCACTTGCAATGATAAAAATTTTCCCATTCAGAGAATTTGAACTTGGAGAATTACATCATGGATTTACAATGCTTCATTACGCAAGAGGATGTTTATCAGACAGAAACTGATTAGATATTGTTATTTCTAGTTGCCAGACTGGAGGCTACAGCCCAGGTGAGTGAAAATGACACTAAAGTAGTTTGAAAACAAAATTACGGACCAAATGTGGAGATAAAACTGAGCCAAAAAGAAGTCAATTGCATTAAAAGGTCAGGTATTACAGTGTTAGACTCCACTTTGTAATTTCCAAACAAACAGAGCATGTTTTATCACTGTGGCAAGAAATCTATGTCGGTGTCTTATTAAGCCATATCTATTGGCCCTCTGTTATGGTCCCTGAGCACAGATATGACAGTAATACATTCAACTTGGTGTCACCATTGCAAGAAAAACCACTTGCAGGAAATGTCTGTTTCACTTTATGGCCCAAACTAGATTTATCTGCACCCTGCCTGTTGCAGCACCATTTTAATGGCCTCATAAAATGGTGCATCCATTGTAGCACAAGAAGCCTGGCATTCTAGATTCCATTCTAGATTCCATTCTAGATTCCATTCTGATTTCCATTCAGATGGAGAGCCGGCCATGCATTCAATTCCCTATTCCCCACCTTTATACCTCTCTCACCTCTCTATCTATACCTGCCTCTATTCCTATAACCATTCCTCACAAGCATCAGCATTAAATTAATGCCTTGTGACACCTGTAGAGACAATGATCTGTGAGAACTGCTTAAACGGATTCCAATTTCAATCTACTCCCTCTACAGAGTCTAAATGAAATTGCTGACCATGTTAAGGTATGGCAGATCATTGCCATCAACGTCCCATATCCACAGGTGTGTGCCTCTGTATCTGTGCATGGAATGCTAAGGGTATTTGCCTTTGAGTTAGCATCGCTGTTGTCTGGTTTTTCAAGCGTCTCAGTGTTTGGAAGCACTAAATCAATACAGTCTATGTGGGTAATCATATTTCAAAATGCAGCCAACCGTTGGAGAAGCTCTTTCTTGCATTTGAAAACAGAGATTAAAGCAACACAAACTATGAACTATACAGGGGTTCCAGCATCAAATAAAATCAAACTTGACTTTGGAAAACTGAAAATCAACTGTAGTCTATTCATTGTAACTTGAGCTTTTGCTATTTTTTTTCTCATAAGAATTCATTCATACTGCTATCAAGCCTTCCTCTAAATTCAATTTATTGTAGAACCCCTTACTTATAATACCCTCTGAGAAAAGGAGGGTTATATTAAATACCTCCTGCTATCCAGTGCTGAAAACCTTTGTCACTGTAGTTCTTCACCTCACAGTATTATCAGTAATACTACCAAACACATCATTCATTTCCCAGACACAACGTGTCCTTGTTGAAATTTGGGAGTGCAGGCTGAGCTTCTTGATTTTCAAAGCACATGTTCCACTCCCTTTTGTATAAGCCCAGCGTGTGTCCATAAGGTCTGGAAGTCACATCAGCCTAACTGGGGAAGATAGTTTGTGGACTTTCTCAGGCACTGTTGGAGCTCTTTAAATGAAGCCCCAATCGATCAGTCAGCCAACCTCTCTTTTCTTCTCCATCGCCTCTCGCTCTCTCTCTTCTCCATCTCCTTCCCTCCCTACCTTCAACAACTGTTTTAACGCATCATTTATTTATTTCATTAAGGAGCTAGACTGTGGAGTGCAGTTGTTGACTGTAGAGAGGTGCTTTGAAAATAGTAAGTAAAAGTCATGAGCTTCAACAATGTAGGCTCCCAGATTACATGAGTCGGAACACAAATACAGCCTATTTTCCAAGTTATGCTTTTAGTTTTTACATTTAACTTACAATAAGCAATAAGCTTATATGCCCAATGCTACAGTTGAGGATAAACCCAAGAAAGGGCAAGGGAAAACATATTCCACCTTTTTATTTTACATCCCTTCATGCACTATTTTACCAACACGTATCACAAGAGTAAAATTCTATGACTAATCTGTCTTTGCTTTGAGTGAAAATATATCTGTAAACAATGTAATAGATCCTGTCCTCCATCTCTATCCTCCATCTCTAGCCTCCATCTCTATCCTCCATCTCTATTCTCCATCTCTATCCATGGACCTGAACATGAATTATGAACAAATTTGAAATGAGCCAAATGCACTTTATTTTGTACTCTTACTTGGCATTTTGAAGGTAATAATAAACAAGGTGTATTATGTAGTTCATTTCTTTTGCATATGTGTGCTTTACAAGAAGAAAATGATGAAAAATAAAGATTGGCAAGAGCAGGGACCCACAGAATTGTATAATACATTCCCCCCTTCTGGACCAATCTACCAAGGCCAGGCAATCTGATTGCTTTCTTCTAGGCCAGTAAGTTAAGGCTAAGCAATCTACAATGCCTTTTAAAAGACACAGACAGACAGAGAGAGAGTGAGAGAGTGTGAGAGAGAGAGAGAGAGAGAGAGAGAGAGAGACAGAGAGACATCGGCCACAGAAAAATATATTATCTGGTTCACAGGCATTCTTCTCAGGTTGATGAAACAGAATCTTTCTCCCATTTTTCATCTTTGACTCTGCAAATTGTACAAATTAATACTCCGTGCCTGTCCAGGTTCAGTGCAATGTTGTCATGAAAACACAATACTAAACTAATCTGAGTATCGGAAGACTTGAAAGATTTATCAACTAAAAGGATCCATAAACTTTGATGTTGTTGCTTCTCTGACGTTTATTTCATGTTCAATTCCATTTAATTGTTTAGTCTTTCTTTTCTTTCAAAGATAAAAAAGTATAAACTGATGAACTTAGGCGGGTAACACTGAATTGAGATGATCAATTATATCAATATGCAATTAAAGGGTAATTACTATGTAACAACATGTTAATGCAATGTTGTTTATACTTAGTGTACTTCATTATAATAATAATACATGGGACTTACAGTGGGGCAAAAAAGTATTTAGTCAGCCACCAATTGCGCAAGTTCTCCCACTAAAAAGATGAGAGAGGCCTGTAATTTTCATCATAGGTACACTTCAACTAAGACAGACAAAATGAGAGAGAAAAAAATCCAGAAAATCACATTGTAGGATTTTTTATGAATTTATTTGCAAATTATGGTGGAAAATAAGTATTTGGTCAATAACAAAAGTTTATCTCAATACTTTGTTATATACCCTTTGTTGGCAATGACAGAGGTCAAACGTTTTCTGTAAGTCTTCACAAGGTTTTCACACACTGTTGCTGGTATTTTGCCCCATTCCTCCATGCAGATCTCCTCTAGAGCAGTGATGTTTTGTGGATGTTGCTGGGCAACACGGACTTTCAACTCCCTCCAAAGATTTTCTATGGGGTTGAGATCTGGAGACTGGCTAGGCCACTCCAGGACCTTTAAATGCTTCTTACGAAGCCACTCCTTCGTTGCCCGGGCGGTGTGTTTGGGATCATTGTCATGCTGAAAGACCCAGCCACGTTTCATCTTCAATGCCCTTGCTTATGGAAGGAGGTTTTCACTCAAAATCTCACGATACATGGCCCCATTCATTCTTTCCTTTACACGGATCAGTCGTCCTGGTCCCTTTGCAGAAAAACAGCCCCAAAGCATGATGTTTCCACCCCCATGCTTCACAGTAGGTATGGTGTTCTTTGGATGCAACTCAGCATTCTTTGTCCTCCAAACACGACGAGTTGAGTTTTTACCAAAAAGTTCTATTTTGGTTTCATCTGACCATATGACATTCTCCCAATCTTCTTCTGGATCATCCAAATGCTCTCTAGCAAACTTCAGACGGGCCTGGACATGTACTGGCTTAAGCAGGGGGACACGTCTGGCACTGCAGGATTTGAGTCCCTGGCGGCGTAGTGTGTTACTGATGGTAGGCTTTGTTACTTTGGTCCCAGCTCTCTGCAGGTCATTCACTAGGTCCCCCCGTGTGGTTCTGGGATTTTTGCTCACCGTTCTTGTGATCATTTTGACCCCACGGGGTGAGATCTTGCGTGGAGCCCCAGATCGAGGGAGATTTTCAGTGGTCTTGTATGTCTTCCATTTCCTAATAATTGCTCCCACAGTTGATTTCTTCAAACCAAGCTGCTTACCTATTGCAGATTCAGTCTTCCCAGCCTGGTGCAGGTCTACAATTTTGTTTCTGGTGTCCTTTGACAGCTCTTTGGTCTTGGCCATAGTGGAGTTTGGAGTGTGACTGTTTGAGGTTGTGGACAGGTGTCTTTTATACTGATAACAAGTTCAAACAGGTGCCATTAATACAGGTAACGAGTGGACAGAGGAGCCTCTTAAAGAAGAAGTTACAGGTTTGTGAGAGCCAGAAATCTTGCTTGTTTGTAGGTGACCAAATACTTATTTTCCACCATAATTTGCAAATAAATTCATAAAAAATCCTACAATGTGATTTTCTGGATTTTTTTTCTCATTTTGTCTGTCATAGTTGAAGTGTACCTATGATGAAAATTACAGGCCTCTCTCATCTTTTTAAGTGGGAGAACTTGCACAATTGGTGGCTGACTAAATACTTTTTTGCCCCACTTTACAATTATAGAAATGTAAAAGAAAAACAACACAACAGGAGTCAAAACAAAACATCAGACTAAACAAGACAAAGAGATGAGCGGGCTCAAAGAAGGGAAAGAGTGTGATGTATCAGTGTAGGGGGAGGGGAGCGGATTTGGATATGAACCTGGTTTAGGGTATGAGGTAGGGTAAGGGTTAGGTGCTGCTCACTATGGTGAAGAGAGGTGTGTCTTAGTAGTGTATTTATTTGCTTGTGTGTGTGTGTGTGTGTGTGTGTGTGTGTGTGTGTGTGTGTGTGTGTGTGTGTGTGTGTGTGTGTGTGTGTGTGTGTGTGTGTGTGTGTGTGTGTGTGTGTGTGTGTGTGTGTGTGTGTGTGTGTGGAGGGGGGGGCTTAAGTGTAGACCTTGTCAAAAAGGTGAGGCTTTAGGAGGGACTGAAAGATAGTGATGGACTCCGAGTCACGGATGGCCGGAGGGAGGGAATTCCAGAGCCCTTGAGAAGGCCCTGCTGCCAAAGCTATGGAGCTTCCACCTGGGGATGACACGGTGGCCCGCTGTGGCGTAACGGAGTGCGCATGTGGGTTGGTGGGGGAGTAGAAGGTCTGAGAAGTATGGGGGGGGGGTTAAGGTGATGAAGAGCTTTGTAGGTCAGAAGGAGGATATTGTAATCAATGTGGTGGGAGACAGGGAGCCAGTGGAGTTCACAGAGGACAGGGGTGATGTGCTGCCAGGACTTGGTGTGGGAGAGGAGGCGGGCTGCAGAGTTTGAGCTGACGCCGAAGAGTAGTGAGTTGCAGTAGTCAAGACGGGAGGAGATAAATGCATGTATGAGGGTTTCCGCGGCAGGACAGGGAGAAGGAGGACCTGCCTTTGGCAATGTTGCGGAGGTGGAAGAATGAGGATTTGACAGTCTCTCTTGTGTGGTGGTCAAATGAGAGGGGTGGGGTCCAGGATGACGCCAAGGTTGGAGGGAGGGAGAAATAGTGGTGTCATCAATGGTGAGGGTGAGGTTGCCAGCGTTGGTGAGGGTAGATTTGGGGCCTATGAGGAGGAGTTCTATGTTATCACTATTGAGCTTAAGGAAGTTTTGTTGTATCCATGTTTATATTGCAGAGAGGCAGGATTCAATGTGGGTCAGAGGTGGGTTGAGGAGGGATTCGGTGCTAGGTAGATACGATGCGAGGTAGACACAGGTGTCATCGGCATAGCAGTGGACGTCAAGGTTGAAGTGACGGATGATCTGACCAAGGGGGAGGATGTAGATGATGAAGATCAAGGGACCCAGCACAGAGCCCTGGGAGACACCCTGTATAACTGCAACTGAGTCTGAGATGTAGCCATTGAGGGAGATTTTGTGGGTCCGGTTTGTGAGGTATGATTGTAGCCAGGATAGTGCCATGTCCTCAACACCCAGACCCTCCAGTCTGGTGAGGAGGATCTAAATTACTCACTGTGTCAAAAGCGAGAATCAGGATGTTGAGGGCACCAGCATCAGCAGAGGTGAGGAGGTCATTGATAACTTTGAGGAGTGCAGTTTCAGTACTGTGGAGGGGGCAGAAACCAGACTGGAGAGGCTCGAACAGGTTGTTGATTAGCAGGTGGGTTTGTAATTGGGAGGCATCAGTATGTTCCAGAGTCTTGGCTAGGAAGGGGAGGTTGGAAATGGGGCGTAAGTTATTGAGGAGGGTGGTGTCCAGTCCTGGCTATTAAGATGGGTTGAGTTCAGCTGCTTTGGAGTTGGAGGGGACAGTTCTGTGTGCGAGGGAGAGGTTGACGATGTGTGTGTTATATGGACAGAGAGCAGGCAGGCAGGCTTTGATGAGAACAGTGGGGAGAGGATCCAGGGAGCAAGTTGTAGTCTTGGAAGACATGATGAGTTTTGAGATATAGGGAGAGTCAATGAGGGCAAATTTGGAGAGCCAGGTTTCAGGTGTGATGGTTGGTAGGTTGACAGGGGGAGAGCCAGGTTTCAGGTGTGATGGTTGGTAGGTTGACAGGGGGAGAGCCAGGTTTCAGGTGTGATGGTTGGTAGGTTGACAGGGGGAGAGCCAGGTTTCAGGTGTGATGGTTGGTAGGTTGACAGGGGGAGAGCCAGGTTTCAGGTGTGATGGTTGGTAGGTTGACAGGGGGAGAGCCAGGTTTCAGGTGTGATGGTTGGTAGGTTGACAGGGGGAGAGCCAGGTTTCAGGTGTGATGGTTGGTAGGTTGACAGGGGGAGAGCCAGGTTTCAGGTGTGATGGTTGGTAGGTTGACAGGGGGAGAGCCAGGTTTCAGGTGTGATGGTTGGTAGGTTGACAGGGGGAGAGCCAGGTTTCAGGTGTGACAGTTGGTAGGTTGACAGGGGGAGAGCCAGGTTTCAGGTGTGACAGTTGGTAGGTTGACAGGGGGAGAGCCAGGTTTCAGGTGTGACAGTTGGTAGGTTGACAGGGGGAGAGCCAGGTTTCAGGTGTGACAGTTGGTAGGTTGACAGGGGGAGAGCCAGGTTTCAGGTGTGACAGTTGGTAGGTTGACAGGGGGAGAGCCAGGTTTCAGGTGTGACAGTTGGTAGGTTGACAGGGGGAGAGCCAGGTTTCAGGTGTGACAGTTGGTAGGTTGACAGGGGGAGAGCCGGGTTTCAGGTGTGACGGTTGGTAGGTTGACAGGGGGAGAGCCAGGTTTCAGGTGTGACGGTTGGTAGGTTGACAGGGGGAGAGCCAGGTTTCAGATGTGACAGTTGGTAGGTTGACAGGGGGAGAGCCAGGTTTCAGGTGTGACAGTTGGTAGGTTGACAGGGGGAGAGCCAGGTTTCAGGTGTGACAGTTGGTAGGTTGACAGGGGGAGAGCCAGGTTTCAGGTGTGACAGTTGGTAGGTTGACAGGGGGAGAGCCAGGTTTCAGGTGTGACAGTTGGTAGGTTGACAGGGGGAGAGCCAGGTTTCAGGTGTGACAGTTGGTAGGTTGACAGGGGGAGAGCCAGGTTTCAGGTGTGACAGTTGGTAGGTTGACAGGGGGAGAGCCAGGTTTCAGGTGTGACAGTTGGTAGGTTGACAGGGGGAGAGCCAGGTTTCAGGTGTGACAGTTGGTAGGTTGACAGGGGGAGAGCCAGGTTTCAGGTGTGACAGTTGGTAGGTTGACAGGGGGAGAGCCAGGTTTCAGGTGTGACAGTTGGTAGGTTGACAGGGGGAGAGCCAGGTTTCAGGTGTGACAGTTGGTAGGTTGACAGGGGGAGAGCCAGGTTTCAGGTGTGACAGTTGGTAGGTTGACAGGGGGAGAGCCAGGTTTCAGGTGTGACAGTTGGTAGGTTGACAGGGGGAGAGCCAGGTTTCAGGTGTGACAGTTGGTAGGTTGACAGGGGGAGAGCCAGGTTTCAGGTGTGACAGTTGGTAGGTTGACAGGGGGAGAGCCAGGTTTCAGGTGTGACAGTTGGTAGGTTGACAGGGGGAGAGCCAGGTTTCAGGTGTGACAGTTGGTAGGTTGACAGGGGGAGAGCCAGGTTTCAGGTGTGACGGTTGGTAGGTTGACAGGGGGAGAGCCAGGTTTCAGGTGTGACAGTTGGTAGGTTGACAGGGGGAGAGCCAGGTTTCAGGTGTGACGGTTGGTAGGTTGACAGGGGGAGAGCCAGGTTTCAGGTGTGACGGTTGGTAGGTTGACAGGGGGAGAGCCAGGTTTCAGGTGTGACAGTTGGTAGGTTGACAGGGGGAGAGCCAGGTTTCAGGTGTGACAGTTGGTAGGTTGACAGGGGGAGAGCCAGGTTTCAGGTGTGACAGTTGGTAGGTTGACAGGGGGAGAGCCAGGTTTCAGGTGTGACAGTTGGTAGGTTGACAGGGGGAGAGCCAGGTTTCAGGTGTGACAGTTGGTAGGTTGACAGGGGGAGAGCCAGGTTTCAGGTGTGACAGTTGGTAGGTTGACAGGGGGAGAGCCAGGTTTCAGGTGTGACAGTTGGTAGGTTGACAGGGGGAGAGCCAGGTTTCAGGTGTGACAGTTGGTAGGTTGACAGGGGGAGAGCCAGGTTTCAGGTGTGACAGTTGGTAGGTTGACAGGGGGAGAGCCAGGTTTCAGGTGTGACAGTTGGTAGGTTGACAGGGGGAGAGCCAGGTTTCAGGTGTGACAGTTGGTAGGTTGACAGGGGGAGAGCCAGGTTTCAGGTGTGACAGTTGGTAGGTTGACAGGGGGAGAGCCAGGTTTCAGGTGTGACAGTTGGTAGGTTGACAGGGGGAGAGCCAGGTTTCAGGTGTGACAGTTGGTAGGTTGACAGGGGGAGAGCCAGGTTTCAGGTGTGACGGTTGGTAGGTTGACAGGGGGAGAGCCAGGTTTCAGGTGTGACAGTTGGTAGGTTGACAGGGGGAGAGCCAGGTTTCAGGTGTGACAGTTGGTAGGTTGACAGGGGGAGAGCCAGGTTTCAGGTGTGACGGTTGGTAGGTTGACAGGGGGAGAGCCAGGTTTCAGGTGTGACAGTTGGTAGGTTGACAGGGGGAGAGCCAGGTTTCAGGTGTGACAGTTGGTAGGTTGACAGGGAGAGAGCCAGGTTTCAGGTGTGACAGTTGGTAGGTTGACAGGGGGAGAGCCAGGTTTCAGGTGTGACAGTTGGTAGGTTGACAGGGGGAGAGCCAGGTTTCAGGTGTGACAGTTGGTAGGTTGACAGGGGGAGAGCCAGGTTTCAGGTGTGACAGTTGGTAGGTTGACAGGGGGAGAGCCAGGTTTCAGGTGTGACAGTTGGTAGGTTGACAGGGGGAGAGCCAGGTTTCAGGTGTGACAGTTGGTAGGTTGACAGGGGGAGAGCCAGGTTTCAGGTGTGACAGTTGGTAGGTTGACAGGGGGAGAGCCAGGTTTCAGGTGTGACAGTTGGTAGGTTGACAGGGGGAGAGCCAGGTTTCAGGTGTGACAGTTGGTAGGTTGACAGGGGGAGAGCCAGGTTTCAGGTGTGACAGTTGGTAGGTTGACAGGGGGAGAGCCAGGTTTCAGGTGTGACAGTTGGTAGGTTGACAGGGGGAGAGCCAGGTTTCAGGTGTGACGGTTGGTAGGTTGACAGGGGGAGAGCCAGGTTTCAGGTGTGACAGTTGGTAGGTTGACAGGGGGAGAGCCAGGTTTCAGGTGTGACAGTTGGTAGGTTGACAGGGGGAGAGCCAGGTTTCAGGTGTGACAGTTGGTAGGTTGACAGGGGGAGAGCCAGGTTTCAGGTGTGACAGTTGGTAGGTTGACAGGGGGAGAGCCAGGTTTCAGGTGTGACAGTTGGTAGGTTGACAGGGGGAGAGCCAGGTTTCAGATGTGACGGTTGGTAGGTTGACAGGGGGAGAGCCAGGTTTCAGGTGTGACAGTTGGTAGGTTGACAGGGGGAGAGCCAGGTTTCAGGTGTGATGGTTGACAGGGGGAGAGCCGGGTTTCAGGTGTGACGGTTGGTAAGGTGACATGGGGAGAGGCGGTTGAGGGAGATTGATCAATCAGTGATGAGTTTATTTTAGTGATTTTGTCCTTGAAAAACTGAAGGATTGAGTTACAGAGTTCAGTGGAGGGAGTAGAGAAGGTGTGATCACGGGGCTGTAGTTCAGTGGAGGGAGTAGAGAAGGTGTGATCACGGGGCTATAGTTCAGTGGAGGGAGTAGAGAAGGTGTCACCACGGGGCTGTAGTTCAGTGGAGGGAGTAGAGAAGGTGTGATCACGGGGCTGTAGTTCAGTGGAGGGAGTAGAGAATGTGTGATCACGGGGCTGTAGTTCAGTGGAGGGAGTAGAGAAGGTGTGATCACTGGGCTGTAGTTCAGTGGAGGGAGTAGAGAAGGTGTGATCACGGGGCTGTAGTTCAGTGGAGGGAATAGAGAAGGTGTCATCACGGGGCTGTAGTTCAGTGGAGGGAGTAGAGAAGGTGTGATCACGGGGCTGTAGTTCAGTGGAGGGAGTAGAGAAGGTGTGATCACGGGGCTGTAGTTCAGTGGAGGGAGTAGAGAAGGTGTGATCACGGGGCTGTAGTTCAGTGGAGGGAGTAGAGAAGGTGTGATCACGGGGCTGTAGTTCAGTGGAGGGAGTAGAGAAGGTGTGATCACGGGGCTGTAGTTCAGTGGAGGGAGTAGAGAAGGTGTGATCACGGGGCTGTAGTTCAGTGGAGGGAGTAGAGAAGGTGTCATCACGGGGCTGTAGTTCAGTGGAGGGAGTAGAGAAGGTGTGATCACGGGGCTGTAGTTCAGTGGAGGGAGTAGAGAAGGTGTCATCACGGGGCTGTAGTTCAGTGGAGGGAGTAGAGAAGGTGTGATCACGGGGCTGTAGTTCAGTGGAGGGAGTAGAGAAGGTGTCATCACGGGGCTGTAGTAGTTTTCTGGCAATGGAGAAGTCCGGAAGTTCTTAACACATTCATCAGTATAAAGATCTTCAATCAGCTTTCTGAATTGCCTTAGAGGAACGAACACATCAAATTTAAGAACATTTTGCAGATTGTTCCACAAATAAGGGGAAAGAAAACTAAAAGCTGATTTACCGCCGTAGAGGCCAAAGGACTTTTCATCCCTGAGACCGTGGGTGGTAACTCATGTCTAAAGTTTAGTAATGATGTTAGGTAAAGTGGGACTTTTTGTAAAAGGGTTTTATAAATGAAAACATAGTAATGTATCAACCTACGTGACATCAACGAGGGCCAACCATCTTTCTGGTAGAGAATGCAGTGATGAGTACCAAACTTGTCGCCTGTAATAAAGCTCAGCGCGCTGTGATAAACTGCATCTAACTGCTTTAATGAAGTGGCATTTGCATTCATATCGATGATGTCACCACAGTCTAGAACCGATAGGAACGTCGACTGAATAATTTGCGTTCTACCATTTAGCGAGAGGCAGGACTGAATGATCTAAAGCAGCATAAGATTGATATAGCTCTTCTTCAGGAGACACACCTGACTGACTCTGAGTGTTATAAACTGAAGAGAGAGTGGGTGGGTCAAGTGTACTATTCATCTTTCACCTCTCGGGCAAGAGGTGTGGCCATTCACATTAATAAGCATTGCCCCTTTCAGATACAATCTCAGATTAAAGACAAAGGGGGCAGGTTTGTGATCATTCAAGGTTTCCTTAACACCGAGGCCATTTCCATTGTGAATGTGTATGGGCCTAACCATGATGATCCTACATTTTACCAAGACATCTTTTTGAAGTTAACATGCCCATCATCAGAGATTTGAATGGCAGGGGATTTTAACTTGGTACTGGACCCTTCCAGTGATAGATCTTCCTCTAATAGTATCAACCTCACACAGGCAGCTACAATGTTAAAATCAGAAATGAAAGATTTAGGACTTGTAGACGTACATAGATTTCACAACCAAAAGGTTAAAGAATACTCATTTTATTCTCCTGTCCATAACAGTTACTCTAGAATTGACTTATTTCTTATTCCTGCAGGCAAGGGAAGTTTATTACCAATATGTAAGTATTTACCAAGTGTAAGTATTTACCAAGATGTATATCAGATCACTCTGCCCTGCTGGCTTCATTACCAGTCAGTAAAACACAACCACCCTCAAGAAGGTGGAGGTTTGGCACATACTTACTAAATAATCCCACATTTGTAACATTTCTGATCACTCATATCGACATATTTGTAAGCACCAATAACAATGCCTCCCCCCTAACTTTATGGGAAGCTCTCCTTGCATATCTGAGGGTTCAAATCATTTTGTTTAGGTCAGGTGCTCGTAAGACGTATATGGCTCAAGTATATTCGTTGGAGAAAGAAATTCGAAATCTGGAAAATGAACATAGTATAACATTTGACAACTCAACTCTACAAAAATTTGACTAAAAGAGATTGGAATATAACACCCCGATAAAGCGTAAAACGCACTTAGGAGAACAAAACAAAACTACTATGAACATGGAGATCAAGCAGGAAAGTTGCTTGCTTGGCAGATAAGGCGAGAGGAAGCTAGTGGAGCTATTAGCTCTATTAAGCTGCCCAATAACACAGTTGTTCAGGGTCCTGAGGAAATGTATCTAGTCTTTAGGGAGTTTTATGAAACATTGTACTAGTCTGAAGGGGATACCCCTGCCACAATGCATGCGTTTTTGAACAAACTCAATTTACAAGCTTTAACTTAAAAAAAAAGATTACATCTGAGGAAATTAGGGAATGCATTTTCAACACCACTGGGCGAAAATCACCAGGGTTAGACGGATTCCCTATTGAATTCTATAGATCGTTTTTACCCAAACTAATTGAGCCTCTTTGCAATATGTTTAATTATGCGATAGAGACAGAAAAGCTTGAGGACACACTTGAACAGGCACTGATCACAGTTTTGTTAAAACCTGGGAAAGATCCTCTGCTTTGTGGGTCATGTACACCAATATCTTTATTGAACACTGCACATAAGATTCTTGCGAAACTCATAGCTCTTAGACTAGGTAAGGTTCTTCCTGACTTGGTTGATATGGACCAAACAGGCTTTGTAAGAAACCGCTCATCTCCTGATAATATCAGAAGATTATTTAACATTATGCATTATGGAGAGAATGACCAATAACCTGTAGTGGAGGCTTTATTAGATGTGGAAAAAAAGCTTTTGACAGCATAGAATGGAACTACCTGTTTGAAGTTTTAAAGAGGATGAATATTGGCCCTAAGCAGGCACAGTTGAAGTGGGAAGTTTACATACACTTAGGTTGGAGTCATTAAAAGTAGTGTTTCAACCACTCCACAAATTTCTTGTAACAAACTATAGTTTTGGCAAGTCGGTTAGGACATCTACTTTGTGTATGACACAAGTAATTTTTCCAACAATTGTTTACAGACAGATTATTTCACTTATAATTCACTGTATCACAATTACAGTGGGTCAGAAGTTAACATATACTAAGTTGACTGTGCCTTTAAACAGCTTGGAAAATTCCACAAAATGATGTCATGGCTTTAGAAGCTTCTGATAGGCTAATTGACATAATTTGAGTCAATTGGAGGTGTACCTGTGGATGTATTTCAAGGTCTACCTTCAAACTCAGTGCCTCTTTGCTTGACATCATGGGAAAATCAAAAGAAATCAGCCAAGACCTCAGAAAGACATTGTAGATCTCCACAAGTCTGGTTCATCCTTGGGAGCAATTTCCAAATGCCTGAAGGTACCACGTTCCTCTGTACAACCAGTAGTACGCAAGTATAAAAACCATGGGACCACACAGCCGTCATACCGCTCAAGAAGGAGACGCGTTCTGTCTCCTAGTGATGAACGTACTTTGGTGCGAAAAGTGCAAATCAATCCCAGAACAACAGCAAAGGACCTTGTGAAGATGCTGGAGGAAACAGGTAAAAAAGTATCTGTATCCACAGTAAAAAGAGTCCTATGTCGACATAACCTGAAAGGCCGCTCAGCAAGGAAGAAGCCACTGCTCCAAAACCGCCATAAAAAAGCCAGACTACGGTTTGCAACTGCACATGAGGACCAAGATTGTACTTTTTGGAGAAATGTCCACTGCTCTGATGAAACAAAATAGAACTGTTTGGCCATAATGACCATCGTTATGTTTGGAGGAAAAAGGGAGAGGATTGCAAACCAAAGAACACCATCCCAACCAAGAAGCACGGGGGTGGCAGCATCATGTTGTGGGGGTGCTTTGCTGCAGGAGGGACTGAAGCACTTCACAAAATAGATGTCTTCATGAGGAGGAAAATTATGGGGATATATTGAAGCAACATCTCAAGACATCAGTCAGGAAGTTAAAGCTTGGTCGCAAATGGGTCTTCCAAATGGACAATGACCCCAAGCATACTTCCAAAGTTGTGGCAAAATGGCTTAAGGACAACAAAGTCAAGGTATTGGAGTGGCCATCACAAAGCCCTGACCTCAATCCTATAGAAAATTTGTGGGCAGAACTGAAAAAGCATGTGCGAGCAAGGAGGCCTACAAACCAGACTTCGTCACACCAGCTCTGTCAGGAGGAATGGGCCAAAATTCACCCAATGTATTGTGGGAAGCTTGTGGAAGGCTACCCGAAACGTTTGACCCAAGTTAAACAATTTAAAGACAATGCTACCAAATACTAATTGAGTGGATGTAAACTTCTGACCCACTGGGAATGTGATGAAAGAAATAAAAGCTGAAATAAATCATTCTCTCCACTATTATTCTGACATTTCACATTCTTAAAATAAAGTGGTGATCCTAATTGACCTGAGACAGGGCATTTTTACTAGGATTAAATGTCAGGAATTGTGAAAAACTGAGTTTAAATGTAGTTGGCTAAGGTGTATGTAAGCTTACGACTTCAACTGTCGGTCTGAATAAATTACTGTTCAAATGTCCGGTAGCTCAGATCCTGACTAATGGAAATGTTTCCTCCCAGTTTTCCCTATCACGTGGCACAAGACAGGGTTGTCCCGCTAGTACTCTCCTTTTTTCTTTGGCTAGCGAGCCACTGGCAGAAGCTTTTAGATCTCATTCATACATGGTGTTCGTGGGTGGGCGTGAACATCTGGTCTCGCTATCCGCTGATGACATTCTGCTTTACCTCTTTAAACCAGAAACGTCACTCCGAGCGTTCGTTGACATCCTGAAAGAATATGGGACCTTTTCAGGACATAAAATAAACCTATCGAAGAGTATAATTGTGCCTTTTAACAGGGCAGCTATGCAGAACCTAATCTTCGACCAGCCGTCTTCTTGGAGACCTTAAGACATATTAACTGAACTATTTTCCACTTCTCAAAAAGGTTGGGGAAGGACTGGATAGATGGCGGGATTTACCAATTTCTCTTATTGGGCGGGTCAATTGTGTAAAGATGAATATATTACCAAAATTCTTCTACCTTTTTCAAACCTTTCCCTTTCCTATTCCCAAAGTTGTTTTCAAACAACTTAATAGGAAGGTCTCTTCATTTCTGTGGAAAGGGATACCCCCCCAGAGTGAAACAAACAACTTTATGCAAACCATATTCAGAAGGAGGGCTTCCTGTTGTGTTACTGGGCATCTCAGTTAAAGGCTGTGATGGTATGGCAAAATACAACAACAAGTTCACCCTCTTGGAGACAGATAGAGGAGGAACAGTGTCTTTCCCCTGTTTCATTGACATCTATACCTTATATTAGACCTACCTAAAGCTTTGCTAGGTTTCATTAACCCTTTAATTAAAAACACTTTAAATATACTGATTGAATATCTGTAAACAAACAGAAGGGCATAGATCTATACATGAACAAATACCTTTCTATAATATCTTACCCAAACCCCTGAGAGATGCATTTACATGTGCTTGGTTCAACAAAGGAATTAAAACATTTGGTCATCTGTATAGAGAAGGTGAACTACTATAAGAACTGGCATATCATTTTCAGTTACCTCAAACTAATTTCTTCAAGTACCTACAGGTTAGGCACTATATTGCCACTCAGCAGGGAGGTAGGATTCAGTCCATGAGTAAACCTATAACTGATCAAGTGTGGTTGGTGAGGAAAGAGGTAAAATATTTCATTTCCTACAATAAAGCTCTGAAGGCTTGGATGACGTGATATGATGACCTTGGTCTCATTGTTGAGGATGAGAAATGGGGAAAGCTCTTTTTAGATGTTCAGCGTCTTTCATTTAACAAAAGGCACAAGTTGATGCAATTCAATATTTTACATAGGGTCTACTTTACGCCAGAGAGACTGTATAAGATCAATTCTAAATATGCAAAATGTTGCCCGAGGTGTAAAACGGGGTTGGACACACTTATGCATATGTTTTTGTCCTGCCCTGAACTAGGCAATTATTGGGAAGACATTATTCAGATCTTATCACAGGTCACTAATATGACGGTACCACTAGATCCTTCCCTTATTCTTCTGGGAGATGATTCTGTTCTACCAGTTAATATTGGTAGCAAAACCAGATTCATTAAATTGGCGGTCATTGCAGCCAATAAATGCACAGCTACTATATGGAAGAGTGGCATTCCGCCAAGCAAGCAGATGTGGCTAAAAGAACTATCTTCCTATATTCCACCTGAAAAAATAAAGTTCAATTTACGTAATAAGCCTTTTGAATTTACTGATGTCTGGGGGGACTTTCAGCAGTTTCTAGAGTTGTCACCTCAGCCTCCTCATTATTATTTTCTTCAATAATGTATTATTTGTATTATTATTATTTGTTTTTGCATTTAATAATTTATCTTCTAGCATTGGATGTGAAGGTTATTCTGTTTCATTTTTGTTGTTGTTAATCATTTAAGCTAATACCGGTAGAGGGGAGGGAGGGGGGTGTTCATATATTGGGGAGGGAAGGGTTTAGGTACGATGTGCTCCCATGTAGCATGCTGTTTTGTGTAGGTGGAAGGAATAACGAGGCATTATCTGTGTCATATTTTGCTGGTGATTGTTAAATTGAAAAAAGAATCCCAATAAATATATTATTTAAAAAAAAAACATGTATTTAGCTTTCTTAATCGATATAGTACATCTGTTTTTCAATTGTCTGAAACATTGCCAGTCCACTACAGAGTCAGTTTTCCTTGTTTTGGCACAGGCCTGATTTCTCATCTGAATGAGCTCAGATGAAAACCAAGGGTTAGATCTATCTTTGACTCTGTAGTGTTTAAAAGGAGCGTGTTTATCTGGCAGAGGAATAAATATGGAGGATAAATGTTCTAGAGCCAACTGTCACGGCTGTCGTCTTCCTCCTCGTCTGAGGAGGAGAAGCGAGAAGGATCGGAGGACCAATAAGCAGCATGTTAAGTGTTCGTCATTTTAATGGAAAAAACTGAACACTACAAAAACAACAAAGAAACAACTGTGAAGCTAAATACCAATCGTGCTGACACAAACACTACACATAGACAATCACCCACAATGACAAAACAGGCTACCTAAATATGGTTCCCAATCAGAGACAACGACTAACACCTGCCTCTGATTGAGAACCATATCAGGCCAAACACAGAAACAGACAAACTAGACATACAACATAGAATGCCCACTCAGATCACACCCTGACCAAACAAAACATATAAACATACAAAGCAAACTATGGCCAACTCAGGGTCAGGAATACATGAGATAGTGGCTAAATCAGAGTAGAACATGTCATGTAAAAACCCTTGAGGAGAATCAATTGAGGCAGATAAAAATCAATGCATATTCCCTTACATTGATCTGAGACCGGGGATAGGCAATCCAGATTCAAATCACCTAAAATGTCCAACTCAGAGGACTGAAAAGGTTTTAAAGACTGGGATTTAGCAGCGATAGCCTCTGCCATGGCAGCAGGGGGGTACATCCCAGGAACAAATACATGGTTTATGGCTACATCTACAACCAGGAGCTCAACAGAAATATTTAAAGATTGGAATGCTGTGAAATTAGATATCACTGGTACAGTATACAGTGCATTCGGGAAAGTAATCAGACCCCTTCCCCTTTTCAACATTTTGTTAGTTTACAGCCTTATTCTATAATGGATTAAATAAAGCATTTTACTCATCAATCTACACACAATACCCCATAATGTCAAAGCGTAAGCAGGTTCAAAAATGTGTGAAAATGTATTAAAAAGAACGCAGAAATATCTTTGGATCTTCCTTTAAAAGTTTTGAGCTTATGCCGCGACAGTTTGTGATAGATGGTGGCAGATTGTGGTAAATTATGTCATTTTAGCAACAATGGCTGACACTTAAATAACGTGCCATAGAATTCTGCGGCACCTCACAAACTGTGCCCCAGTACACCGCAAATGTTAAAGGAATAACCACTGTATGAGACTCGAAATTGAGCTCAGGTGCATCCTGTTTCTATTGATCATCCTTGAAATGTTTCTAAAACATGATTGGAGTCAACCTGTGGTAAATTCAATTGATTAGACATGATTTGAAAAGGCACACACCTGTCTATATAAGGTCCCACAGTTGACAGTGCATGTCAGAGCAAAAACCAAGCCGTGAGGTCGAAGGAATTGTCCATAGAGCTCCGAGACAGGATTGTGTCGAGGCACAGATCTGGGGAAAGGAACAAAAACATTTCTGCAACATTGAAGGTCCCCAAGAATACAGTGGCCTCCATCAATCTTAAATGGAAGAAGTTTGGAACCACCAAGACTTTCTAGAGCTGGCTGCCCGGCCAAGCTGAAAAATCGGGGGAGAATGGCCTTGGTCAGGGAGGTGACCAAGAAACCGATGGTCACTCTGACAGAGCTCTAGAGTTCCTTTGTGGAGATGGGAGAACCTTCCAGAAGGACAACCATCTCTGCAGCACTCCACCAATCAGGCCTTGATGGTAGAGTGGCCAGACGGAAGACACTCCTCAGTAAAAGCCACATGACAGCCTGCTTGGAGTTTGCCAAAAGACACCTAAAGGACTCTCAGACCATAAGAAATTCTCTGGTCTGATGAAACCAGTATTGAACTCTTTGGCCTGAATGCCAAGCGTCACGTCTGGAGGAAACCTGGCACCATCCCTACGGTGAACCATGGTGGTGGCAGCATCATGCTGTGGGGATGTTTTTCAGCAGCAGGGACTGGGAGACTAGTCAGGATCGAGGGAAAGATCAACAGAGCAAAGTGCATAGAGATCCTTGATGAAAACCTGCTCCAGAGCGCTCAGGACCTCAGCCTGGGGGCGAAGGTTCACCTTCTAACAGGACAACGGCCCTAAGCACACAGCCAATACATTGCAGGAGTGGCTTCGGGACAAGTCTCTGCATGTCCTTCAGTGGCCCAGCCAGAGCCCGGACTTGAACCCAATCTAACAGCTCTGGAGAACCTGAAAATAGCTGTGCAGCGACGTGCCCCATCCAACCTGACAGAGCTTGAGAGGATCTGCAGAGAAGAATGGGAGAAACTGCCCAAATACAGATGTGCCAAGCTTACCCAAGAAAACGTGAGGCTGTAATCGCTGCCAAAGGTGCTTCAATAAAGTACTGAGTAAACGGTCTGAATACTTATGTAAATTGAATATTTCTGATACATTTTTTTAATACATATGCAAATATTTATAGAAAAAACTGTTTATGCGTTGTCATTATTGTGTGTAGATTGATGAGAAAAACAAACAATTTAATCAATTTTAGAATAAGGCTGTAACGTAACGAAAGGGGTCTGAATACTTTCCGAATGGAATGTATTTGGCAACTCCTCCTCTAAATATATTATAATAATTTACTTCAATGTCTTTATCAGATACAGAACCATTTAACATTGTTTCCGAGAGAACCAGAATGTCAGGACACGAGTCATGTAACCAAATATCAATTGTGTCCATGTTTAAAAAATCATACTTTGCATGTTCAGGTGCATTAGCCCAAGCCCCTTACGAGATTTAAAGTCCGATGGGGTATTCAGCTAATTCCCATAAGAGCTAACAGGTGGCAGGTAGCCTAGTGGCTAGAGCGTTAGACTAGTAACCGAAATGTTGCAAGATCAAATCCCCGAGCTGACAAGTTAAAAATCTGTTGTTCTGAACAAGGCAGTTAACCCACTGTTCCTAGGCTGTCATTGAAAATAAGAATTTGTTCTTTGATGACTTGCCTAGTTAAATAAAGGTAAAAAGAAATCTGCAGCTATTTGTTGACTGAGCAGAGACTTTGCCAAGGTCCCTGGCTAGCCACGTGAGAGCAGAGCAGACTGAGCATTTGACAAACCTTCCTCAAGTTGCTGGATCCAGGGTCTGGAGTGGGAACTGAGAGAGCAGTGTTGGCAGAGCTCAGTCTGCCCTGATGAAGCTCCTGCCAAAGGAGTGGAGCTACTGCAGAGGATCGGAGTGGCTGCCAATGCTACATTCTGGTTGTGCACAGGAGGCCTTGGTGTGGCTCCTGTTGCAGGGATGGGGCAGGCATGGGGGGCAGGCCTGTCCTGGGGATTTGAGCAGGGAGGGTAATCAAACTAGCCTGGGAGGGAGTTTGTTGGGGGGAATTGAGGAGGGTGGTGTGGAGGGCAGTATAGCTAGCAAAGCTCTAAATGCTCAGCATATGAGGGCTGATGATGTGAATGATACATGGTGTGGACTGCATCATGTGGTGCACTACCCTCGAGAGTCTTTTGCCACACCCTAGGGTAGTGGCCGGTGCTTTGTAGAGCTGGGCTGAGTTGAGGTGGGCCTGGTCTGTTAGAGCTGTGCTGTGATGGACGAGTTAGGAGGAGGAAGTCTAGCTTGTTGTCAGATATAAGTTCATGGAACAAGAGGGGGGGCTTTATTTCATTGATCGAGTGTTGAGGAGAGCAAAGTTAGTATTGTGAGACTGAGAGGTGAGTTTATGAATAGTGGTAGGTAGAAGGGGGCTACCAGAGCGAGAGCCAGGGAGAGAAACGTTTCAGGGGAGAGGCCATGGAGCTAGCCGGCGAAAAAGCATGGGGGAGACGGGACCGACACTGGGCAGAGGGAGAGTCAAAGAGAGTAATCCGATAGCTATTCCAGAGAGAGGTATGATGAGGAAAATCCAAAATAGATCAATTCCAAGGCAATAATCAAGAGGTGGGTCAGGGAACCAGGAGAACAGTAATCAGAGAAAGAATCCATGCAGGTGGAGGTGATCACAGCAGCGCAGTCCAGAAACAGAGGTCGGAAACTAGCAAGCTAGCTAGCATTAATAAGCCAAGGTTGTCAAAGTCACAAAAACTCCAGTAGTGGACAAAAACAACAGGCCAAAAAGTAGACTAAACAATCGCTTAACGAAAAACAGACGAATAAACACAGTTACTAAACAGGTACCAGGGAGAAGCGGCAGTCAAGCACGACGCCAGCAGGTGCTCTCGCCCGGAAATGACATCATCTCCAACAGATCCTGCTAGTGTATGGCCCAGCCACAGTTTCCAGTTTGCCAATTAAGTCTGTATGTTTTTATGGAGTTAGCCTTGAAAGGAGTTGCCCCCAACTCCCTCAAGTTGCTCAGAGGTAAACCACAGTTTCATGATGCTGTATGTTCTATTTGGGTCATTCATTAAAGTTTACTGTTGGAAGCGGTGGTTTTCCCAACTGTGTCGGCAGTCTGAAGCCTATTAAGAGCCGCTGGAAGAGCACAAACGGCAGACAGCAAGGCTTTTTGCTGCGAGACCAGGAAAGCTATGAACATTTGGGAAAAGACTAATCAAACCATTCCTTACAATAACGATATGGCGGCATCTCAAAAAGTCTTCCATTTTGTTATACTTATGCTTCCTATTCTTGCCCTAGAAACCTCACTTTAGCTAAATATTTGTGTCATCTTGTTTGTCTACTAAACAGGAAGTTCATCTGATTGCTTTGATTCAGGAAACATGCAAAACATCTATAAATTGGCAGTTGAACTTCGCCAAGAATGTTGCCAATTATAGAATACATTTTCTTATTCACAGTCCCACAATTAAAAAGAGTCTCCACACACTCAGGATCAATCCACAATTTTCAATTTATTAGGCCGAGCTTTCGGTCGTCAGACCTTCATCAGAACATATTCACACTCCTACCTCACAGAGATTCAACCTCCTAAATGCAACTGTGGCATAATGCCCAGAAACACGTGGTATAATGCCCAGAAACACGTGGTATAATGCCCAGAAACACGTGGCACAATGCCCAGAAACACGTGGTGTGCCAAATAAGAATAAGCTTGGCATCCTAATGGGTTGATCTAACTTCTAATAGGTTGTTGTATTGTTTACCCAATTAGGGGGTGGCTGTGATTGAAAGTGCCTCTCTCTGATATGGAAAGTCCCATTACTTGAGAAGGGATTGAACTGATGTAGTCGATAAATGATTCATAATAAGCTAGACGCTAAATTATTTAGTTTCCTCAACTTTGCAACCATGGTTACATACTAAGAATTTAAGTATATCATATGTCATGATGGCTTGGCTGCTTGCTTTTAATTGTATGGCATGTATTACCCCGAGGCTGTGATAAATTGAGGTAACATGAAAAAGCTCTGATGCAAGTACTTAAAAAAATGATGTTCATGGAAAATATTGAAGTATCAGCAGGAAATGCACAGTGTCATACATTGCAGTCCTCTAAAATGAGCTAGAACCAGGATGCAATATGTCAACACCACAAATCAAAGTACAAAACCAAATCTAAATCAGGTAGAGTGATCAGAGAGAGAGAGAGTGATCAGAGAGAGAGAGAGAGAGACAGTGATCAGAGAGAGAGAGAGAGAGAGATCAGAGAGAGAGAGAGAGAGAGAGATTTAGGGAGAGGGGGGCTGGCTATATGGAGAGAGAAGTTGAGGGAGACTAAAGAGCGTGGAGAGAAAGATCTCAACTGAATAATACGTTTTTCCATCTCCCACACTAAGCACACATGTACGTGTAAGCACACGTACATGTAAAGGTTCAACACACAGACGTCATGGAGTGCATTTACCTGGTTGGCTTCCTAGCAAACCCTGCCATCAGTCACAAACTACAGGTGAATACTGACATTCTGAAGCTGCCATCGTACATTTTGTGAAAAAATAGCAATGTGGTCTACCGACAAATGCACGGTGAGAGAAAACCGATAAATTCCCATTGAATTACTAAAGCCTGTTTGAAGTGTGAGACACACAGTGTGGTATTGTGCCCAGTCTGGGGTAATTCAGAGCAGATGTGTCTAGTATCCTCTGTATCAACATGAAGCTAATTGTTAGTGTTTGTTAGCTTTTTTCACGGATGTGAATATCCCTCGAACACTGTTGCCTGTGAAGCCTCCTCATTATCCAGACTAATGAGAAATACATTAGAGACCACATGACTGTCAGACTGCACTTCTGGAGGTAGAATATAGGCGGCATCAGGTGGTGTCGCATGGCTGACTCCAATTTTAGCTCATTTTTAGTCTTCCCAGAAACCATTATACTTGGATGAAATGACAGAATTCATCAACATCAAATGCTCAGACACGTGCATCAACAACATATCTTGGGCAATGTGAAGTAGCAGTTATTATGTTGCTTTACATAGCTTAAAGAGATTATGCGGTACTTTTGTACTTTTATACTTTTAAGCCAGTAGATCTGAAAGAAGCGCTCACGAGCCAAAGGCGGTCACCAGAATTTGCGTCACATATGTGCAGATAGTGCACCATGTCCTTGTTTTCTCTCTCTTTCTGCTGTGTGTGCTAGCTGTCACTGTCTTGCTAGCTGTCACTCAAACGGAAAAGGGGATGAAGGTCATTGGCTAGAACTGGAATTGCTAGGAGGCTGGTCCATGTGGGGAAACATTTTGGAAATGGCGCAGCACAGATTCCAGAAAATAAAGCAGCTTTCTGCTTATAGATAATGTATGTATGAACTACACATTGACACATCCGGCCCAAAGCAGGAGGTTTAAAAAATACTTAGTAGTCGCCAAACTTCCTTTAAAATGAAACAATGATGCTGGTATTATGGTATGTAGCTCATCGTAATCTCACTACAGGCACATAATCATATTCAATATGAACCTAATCAAATATGATTACCAAATAAACCCTTGTTGCCTGGTAAATATATCTGGCATGGTGTCTCTGAGCATGGTAATGTAGGCTCTCTACATCTAAATGGATTGCTATTTCATATCACAACTGACAGGAGAGATGGAGCCGATGAAGGCAGGCCCGCAACCACTGTCCCCTAGCGACACTTCAGAAGGTTTTACATCTCACTTTAACAATCTGCCAACATGATTACCAGCAGATGTGTCCAGTGTGTGGCCTCCTACCACAGCAGCATAATGATAATTTAAAACAGTGGAACGCTAACAATCCTATTGGATGCTTCCTGGGGCTCACAACCCATCGACGGCATACCAAGTCAGCCGCAATGTTCTGATCGACCAGTTCATAGCTGTCTATAATTGTGAGCATAAAGCCAAGGAATTCAAATGAATGCTCAGAAGAATCAAGGCAAGGCCAGGCATGCCATCCCCCTGATGATATTTACTGCTGATATGATATAAACTCATTTACCATGCAAGGTATTCCTGCTGAGGAGTTTGCCCTCCAATCTCCAATCATTGGATAAGACCAGGATCTGTATTCACAAAGTGTTTCAGAGTTGGAGGTCTGATCTAGGATCTGGTTCACCCTGTCAACAAGCTCATTATAATCTTAAAAGGAAAGCTGATCCCAGATCAGCATTCCTACTCTGAAATGCTTTGTGAATATGGGCCCTGTTTCGACGTTAAAACTTAGCCAATCAATAGTGGGGCCGGAAATCAGTCATAGTAGTTCAGCCATAGCAGTACGGCACCCCTGGAGTAAATTAATTTTAAGTGCCTTGGTCAAGGGCACATGTCAGATTAGGTATTCGAACCAGCGACCTTTTGGTTACTGGCTCAATAGCCTAACCTATAGGCTGCCTGCTGCCCATAGGCCATCTATTTAAATTGTCGAGGCTCAAATATCCCTCCAATGAGGATGGATCACAGCCATACCCCGTTTATATCTTAATTAAAAAGCAGATTAGGATAAAGTATACCCGAGTCCTATAGGGGATGTTTTTCATTATTATTAATCTGAAGTACTCACTTCTTTTCCAACTTCACACCCAGGCTATTCAACTGACGCAGTTTTCCCAATCAGCTCATTTCCTTTGATATGCAAATAGTAACCTCTCATGGCTGGCCCCTGCAGGCTCAATATTCAATGACTTGATAGATTATTTGTGAGGCGAGACCAATAGCGCTGCTTAACTGTTGCATGCTCCAGATTAAAAGGCCATGTGTAATTTACCTTCTGTAATTATAGATGCGCTGATGTGTTGCAGGAGGAGTCCCCTGGCCATGGATCCCGACCCACCATACTCATCACACACCTCCTGTTCACTAGGAACCAAATTGAAGCAAACGGGTAGATACCTATGTCAATTTGTCCGATAAGAAACTCTCCTTTTCGGTTTGCTATGGTTTGCACTAATGAATACACCCCAGGTCTCCAGTCTCCCACTGACTGAGCAAAAACTGGGCCAAGTTGAACTTTTTAAGCCACCACCCGTGGCTTAACAAGACAGCGTGAAGGAGATGAAGAACTATTAAAGAAAAGGGAAGAATGAGAAGCAGCGCACGAGTGGTTTATATCGGTGGAGGGTGTTACGGATCAACCTCTGGAGAATTAAACCATTTGTTAGACACTTTTATCCCATGCCCTACACTACTACAGACCCTCTGTGCAATGTTCTGGGGTTGAATAGGACCAATCCTACTTTGTCTCAGCAGGTGACATTCAGTTTAGATCTCAAAAGAGTGAGAGTGACCCAGTTGCTTTCAGTGGCTGAATAAAACCGTGAGCAACACTTCCACCGCTAAAATAAAACTACAACAGATGGAACCAAGGCTATGGTTCTACTTGTTATAGGAGCTGTGAGACTCCCCACTGAGAGGGTGAATCACTAGAGTGCAGGAAAATAATAGGCGTTCAACATAAGAAACAAAGTAATGGTTCAATAATCAACAGATTATTAGTCCTATCAGAGCCAAGAGTCCAAAGACCAAATTCACATTGTAAATAATTAATTTTTGTCATTTAGCAGATGCTCTCTCCAAAGCGACTTACAGTTTAGTGCATTCATCTTAAGATAGCTAGGTGAGACAACCACATATCTCAGTCATAGCAAGTACACATTTCCTCAATAAAGTAGCTATCTGCAAAGTCAGTGCTAGTAGGAAAAAGTAAAGTGCGAGTGTTAGTTCACGAAAGGCAAGGGTGTTAGTTTTTTTATTTATTTAAAAAATCTTAGTCCTACCAAAACCTCTGGATGAGTTTTTGGCCTTTTCGCAATTGCATAATCGTCGCACCCTCTTTCCTCTCTCCTCGTCTCCTTCTCAAAACCCATTGGAGGAGAAGGTCAGAGATGAGGGACCTCTGGCTTTTTCATCCAATGGGTTTTGAGACGGAGACGAGGAGTATGCAATTGCGAAAAGCCTTTTGAGCCTTTGAAAGGAAGTCCAAATCCAAGGAAATAGAAATAATCCTCACAAAAGGTCATCCCAACGCAATCTCAGGTATGAAGTCAATAAACAGAAATCAAAAGTCCAATGGAAACAGATGGCTCTGGACTATTCAATGTTCATTTTCCACCAACAGAGTGTGGAATGAAAGAGAAAAGAGGTCTGAAATCCATCTTTGAGGAGAACAATGCTATGCAGGCCAACTCAAGATGGCACCTGTGGGTTGGACACGCCTCCAACCACAGCCGTTGACAACAACGTCACTAAATGGGGCAGAAGGCCGTGAGCAACAATGACAAGAAGCTGCCGTGTGGGAAATCGATGGTGGCTTGTTTCAGATAGTTGTATCTTGTTCTTGATACCAAGTCTTGTTTTGAGGTGTTTTGACTTATATTGTTTATTATTTAACTAGGCAAGTCAGTTAAGAACAAATTCTTATTTACAATGACGGCCTACCAAAAGGCAAAAGTCCT
Organism: Salvelinus alpinus; assembly: GCF_045679555.1. NCBI lineage: Eukaryota > Metazoa > Chordata > Actinopteri > Salmoniformes > Salmonidae > Salvelinus > Salvelinus alpinus. The sequence continues at coordinate 46,269,416 of NC_092098.1, read as the reverse complement.
CCTGCAGGGACGGGGGCCTGAGATTAAAAAAATAAAATAAATACAATATAAATATAGGACAAAACACACATCACAACAAGAGAGACAACACAACACTACATAAAGAGAGACCTAAAACAACATCACAACCTACAGTATGCTAATATGGCTAAAATCACTAGCAAGCTAACCAACAACTGTGACAATGTAGATGAGAGACAACAAGTGCTTATTGTGAAAGTGTATTTATGGTTTCAATAAACATTTGGAGACAAAATATAGTTCACATGTCGTATAATCCTTTGGAGTTGACAGTTGTTTTTCCCTGAAGTTGCGCACGCATTGGTTTTGTTGCTAAACAACCTACCCGTCTATACCTGCAGCCTTTCATGACCATGAGACTTGACCTTCTTGACCTGGTATCAATAAAGCCCAGCATTTTTCCTGGTCAGATCACATAGTAACATGCGGTACTATGAAAGCATAAAGTGAAAATTAAATGAAACGTTGCCCTAAAAATATGAACAGTGCATGCTTATGGAGTTAAAGGAAAAGCTAAACACTTTGGGACTATGTCAACAATGGACTAATGAAACAAATACCAAACGTTTTTGGGTGGAGTTTTCCATTAAGAATTGGGACACTTTTTTCACATCTCCAGACATGAAAATGGTAGCCTATTATTGAAGCATTCTGACTGAGTGTGTTGACTCTCACATGGGTCTTTTTTTGTACATTTACACCACTGCTTGCCTGAAGGAACAAAGTTAATTGCATTGTTGTAATTATCCACATCTGAAATCCAAATCCTCCATCACTTCTGAGCCCATATTAGAGACACAAATGGCAGTAATAAACTGGAAATTGGATTGACAAAATGTTGGCTGTGCAGACAGAGCCAGGTGTGTAATAAATTACTCTAATTACAAAGTTGTTTACCAAACTGCTCTCCTCTGTCTGGCACCACTGGACAGAGAGCTCTACACTACTGAGGAGATGCGTGCCTTCCGCATGGTCTAAAAACACCCCAATTTCCTCCTAAAGCAAATCTCAGTGTCACGGATCCCTCCGGAACTGTGTCATTACGCACACCTGGTCCCCATTTCCCTGATTGTAATTGTATAAATGTGCCCTTTGGTTCACCATTGGGCTGTCGATTATTGTTCCAATGTCCGTTGGTCGTGTGAGTACCTGCGCTGTGTTGTTTTGGCTTTCGTGCCGCTTGTATTTGTGCAGATGATTACGGGTCTCGTCCAGTGTGTTATCATTGTGTGCTTGTATGTTACGGGTCTCGTCCCAGTGTATTTATTCGAGGTACTCCTCACTCTTTTGTTTGTGTTTCAACCCTGTGTTTTGTATTCATGTTTGTCTGGTCTTTGTCCCCGTGCCTTTACATGGCACGCTGTAATTTGGGTCAATAAAAAAAACTCCTATTACACATTCCTGCGCCTGTCTCCCGATCTATTTATAACATCGTGATACTCAGAGACATTCATTCAACATCACCAGTGTGATCATTTACTCATGAAAACATGAGGTACAGTCCCATGAGACTTTCCAGTGGTCTGGTCTGCTGGTCATCAAGGAGAGGAGTAAACAAGGTGTTAATAGGATAGTGGAGCAGTTGGCAAAATGTTATAGTGTTGCATTTACAGCTAGGTTCCATAACGGTACATCTCTTACTAAGAGACAGTTAAAAGGCTTCTGCAATCCTCAACGGCATTACTGTATATCATCCATCTTTATTGCGAGTCAAGAGGGACCGAACAAAGCCTACGCAAGTTTTCATAATCCAAGAGGCGGGAGGTAGCATGAATTAGCTCAGCTACCATGTAGTTGTGAAGTGTAGCCCAGTTGCTCTGGAAACTGCATGGTTGACCGCACATAGGTGTGAGATGACACAGCAGGAAGCCATGGGAGAGATGGAGACTACAAATTTAGCCTCAGCTCACTGGGACTGCGCCCTCATGGCAGAACTAGTACAAATGGTTTGGACTAATACAGAGGCTTTGTCCATTTATCTACACTTCTGTCACATGAATATGCTAATGTTTTCAAGGAACTAAATCCTCTCTGTAAAATTGTGTTATTATTTCTTTGGAAGACTGAATAATTTGAATCACTTTCCCTCTCTGCTGATTTGCGAGCTGGTGTGTTTGTGGCTGTTTATTAGCTATCAGGTCAAACTCATACATTTTTACTCCTCAGAACAGGGCAATAGAGCATTAATTTGAAAAATGAATATTTCAGATGAGGCGGAAAAAGAGAGAGGCATGACAGAGAGAAGCTGAAATGCACTGGAAGATGGAAAGAGAAAATCAGCAATTAATTTCTCTCATGATTGATACCGGGTCATTGGATCAGTTTAGAACACTGGAGCAATAATGCAATGTGACGTCTGTTGGACTGACGTCGGTTTTTAGTGATAAGCGTGACTACCTCATAACTGAGTGCAGTACACACAGTATTGTACCTGCTGAATGCATTATCTTACTTCCTGAAAAACACAGCCTAACAGTAACAACTATGTACCACCACCAAACGTGTGATCACAATGCTTGATCTCATGTAGGATAGATTCAATGTTATTGTTACCTAGTAGATTGAAGAATCATGTGGAATGGGTTTTTGTTAGCATAATGCAAAAAGATGCAGTTATGGGAAGTTGACATGTGCGAAAGCAATTTATCAATATGTGAGATGACAATTTGTATATCTCTATGGGTCACATATCTCAACACTATTGTTAATTATTAGATTAATTGATTTTAATGGGCCTGCAACAAGAAATTCATAAGAAATTAAATCTTAGCGAAAAATACGCTCTGCATGATGGCAATGATGGAGAAAAGTGGAAACTATCATGTAATTAGTTAATTTATAGAGAAGAGAATTATAATGAATGTGAATGTCATGTACTGTAGTGTGCTCAATTGAGCCCAATAATGGATCATATAATTAGTTGAGGAGTAACCACATTGTCATCATTTTCTGCTGTAATTCATCTTACGGGCACCACAGAAAGAACATCTCATGGGCTGGAACTTCAGATCCGTCAGTGTTTGGAATTGCCAATCTGTGGTCAGCAAGGCTGAGTTCATCTAGCCTAAGTTCCCCTTCAATCGCTAGATGTTTTGAACCCTGACAACCCTCCAGCTGCTCTCTCGTCATTTGACTATGTGTTCTCTTATCACATTTTCTTATCCCCAATATATTTCAAATACATGTAGATGCATTTGCATATTTTCTGAAATGCCTGTAATGACTGACAATATTCCAGGCTGTGACATCGTCTACAGGGTGGCCAAAGTGGTTCCTAATTCGGCTTCTTAAATGACTTCTTAAATTAAAGTGCCTTCACAAAGTATTCACACTCCTTGACTTTTTCCAATTTTTTTTGTGTTACAGCCTGAATTTAAAATGTATTAAATTTTGTGTTTTGTTTCTGGCCTACACACAATACACCATAATGTCAAAGTGGAATTACCTTTTTCAAAATGTTTACAAATGAACAATTAAAAGCTGAAATGTCTTGAGTCAATAAGTGTTCAACCCCTTTGTTACGGCGTTCAGGAGTAACAAGTTGTTTAACAATTCACATAAGTTGCATGGACTCACTCAGTGTGCAATAATAGTGTTTAACATGGTTTTGGAATGACTACCTCATCTCTGTACCACACACATACAATTATCTGTAAGGTCCCTCAGTCGAGGAGTGAATTTCAAACACAGATTCAACCACAAAGACCAGGGAGGTTTTCCAATGCCTCACAAAGAATGGCTCCTATTGGTAAAAAGCCGAATTTGAATATCCCTTTGAAAATCCCCTATGTTTATCTTGAAATATAACTGCGATTTTTATTCACGAAATAGTGCCAGTTTATTCTCGAAATATTGGCACTTTATTCACAAAAATAAATGTTGACTTTATACTCTAAATAAATACAATTTCGCAGTTTATTCACTAAATATTGCCACTTTATTAACAAAATAACATGTTGACTTTATTTTAAGAAAAAATTATAATGATTGTGTGTATGTTTTTCTTTATCCAAGTATGACAGAATCTGAAAATTAGCTGGAGAAAAAAAGACTCACCATCACAATTTTAGAAGATATAAATTACACTTTGCCAAAACTTTGGCAGTTCTAAAATTGTGATGGTGAGTCTTTTTTTCTCCAGCTAATTTTCAGATTCTGTCATACTTGGTTGAACGTCCATGGCAGGGTTTTGGGGGCAGCCCTTGAGCCCGACAGGGTCGCGCAATCCTTCTCCACGCAATACGTGGCTTACATTCAAAAAACAATAAGCATAGGCCTGTGTGGCTACTTCATTGGACGTGTAGCCTACATAAAACACTATGCCATTACACACACTGTTGATAAATGAACCTTTTTTTCGACATATATGCTGCTGGCCTAGCTGTTACTCTCTAAAATATACTATGCACGGTGTTGGCATGTGCAGGGGAATGAGGATAAAATTGTAGTGAATTCGAAGGGCACAATGACAGGGACTGATGCACACAACTTCATGTCTCTTAGCAGTATGACAACTCACCATGGCCTTTAGAATGGTATTGCTTTGGGGATACCATGTGTGTGTGTGTGTGTGTGTGTGTGTGTGTGTGTGTGTGTGTGTGTGTGTGTGTGTGTGTGTGTGTGTGTGTGTGTGTGTGTGTGTGTGTGTGTGTGTGTGTGTGTGTGTGTGTGTGTGTGTGCGTGTGCACAACCCACCTGTCTCTGTGTAACCACATGGACTTGGATGAAATACCTCATCGGAGTCAGTGTGGTTCCTCCTTCTGAAAATAATCTTTGGCACAATCTCTTCCAGGTCTCAATAGGCCTAATTATAATAATATGGTTATTATGTGCTAAAAGAGAAATGTCCTTTTTACTGACATCAATTCTGAAGCATAGTTTCTCCAGGTCATCTAACTGCAGGCATTCAATGGTTGCACACACAGCAACAGGGTGCCAGGGAGACATGCAGTTAACCAAATACCGTACTTTAATCTTAAAATATAACAGCGACTTTATTCTCAAAATGTCGACTTTATTCTCTCAATAAAATTTTGAGTTTATTTTTAAAATATTACCACTATTTGTTTTTGGCACACCTGTATTTGGGGAGTTTCTTCTCTGCAGATCCTCTCAAGCTCTGTCAAGTTGGATAGGGAGCTTTGCTGCACAGCTATTTTCAAGTCTCTCCAGAGATGTTCAATCAGGTTCAAGTCCAGACTCTGGCTGCGCCACTCAAGGACATTCAGAGACTTGTCCCGAAGCCACTCCTGCGTTGTCTTGCCTGTGTAATTAGGGTTGTTGTCCTGCCGGAAGGGGAACCTTCACCCCAGTCTGAGGTCCTGAGTGCTCTGGAGCAGGTTTTCATCTGTACTTTGCTCCGTTCATCTTAGTCTCAGTCCTGACTAGTCTCCCAGTCCATGCCACTAAAAACAATTATGCTGCCACCACCATGCTTCACCGTAGGGATGGTGCCAGGTTTCCTCCAGACGTAACGCTTGGCATTCAGGCCAAACAGTTCAATCTTGGTTTCATCAGACCAGAGAATCTTGTCTCAGGGTCTGAGAGTTTTTAGGTGCCTTTTGGCAAACTCCAAGTAGGCTGTCATGTGCCTTTTACTGAGGAGTGGCTTCCGTCTGGCCACTCTACCATCAAGGCCTGATTAGTGGAGTGCTGCAGAGATGGTTGTCCTTCTGGAAGTTTCTCCCATCTCCACAGAGAAACTCTAGAGCTCTGTGGAAGTTACCATCGGGTTCTTGGTCACCTCCATGACCAAGGCCATTCTCCCCCGATTGCTCAGTTTGGCCAGGCAGCCAGCTCTAGGAACAGTCTTGGTGGTTCCAAAGTTCTTCCATTTAAGATTGATGGAGGCCACTGTGTTCTTGGGGACCTTCAATGCTGCAGAAGATCTGTGCCTCGACTCAATCTTGTCTCAGAGCTCTATGGACAATTCCTTCAACCTCATGGCTTGGTTTTTGCTCTGACATGCATTGTCAACTGTGGGACCGTATATAGAAAGGTATGTGCCTTTTCAAATCATGTACAATCAATTGAATTTACCACAGGTGGACTCCAGTCATCAAGGATGATCAATGTAAACAGCATCCACCTTTTCTTTTTACATATCTTTTGAAAATATATTTTCCTCCATTGTTTTCCCAAAACCCCACTCACCCCTCTCCTAATTGAAGTAAACTAAAGGACAACATCACTTAGGTTTCTAATTCCCTTTTATACATACAATATACATTTTACGGACACAATACACCTTACAACAGTTATCTTTTGTTTGTTTTAATCCCATCCTTCAGCTACCATAAAGCCCTCCCATCCAGCTTGATTTCTACTTTGCAATATATTTTTTTAACTGTGCTGTTTCACAAAAGTTCCTAACCCTTATACATTTTACAGACACAATATATTTTACATTAGTTATCTTGTTGTTTTTGGTCCCACCCTTCAGCTCCACTCAACCTCATCTATCCCCAAACACCATCCATTTTTACTTCTATTTGCCATATATTGTTCAACTGTTCTGTGATGTTTCACAAAAGTTCAGAACCTTTCTATTCTCATAGTTTCTACAGATTGTAAATTAAAGACAAATATTTTTGCTAAAAGTATTATTAATCGACTGACTATAGCTTTTTAAATCACCCAGTAGTGCTATCTGCAGAGTTATTTTACCACTTTTTTAAAGTACTTTCCATGCAACCACAAAAAATATCCATCACCTTTTTTTTCTCTTCACTTGGCCCTAGAACTCATCTATAGAAAGAACACGAGTTCAACTTATTAATAAAAAACACTTTTTCCCATCTCAATAGGTTAACAAAAATAACTACAGTAAGTACCTCTCTTCAGCATAACTAAATGATTAAAAAAAAGGCTGTTTTGATATTTTTTTTAATGGATTTAAACAAAAACGATACATTGTACAACGCTCCACAATATGTATATATAATATATGGCTCTACATGAACTTATTTAGGAAGCCATAACTAAGGGGTTAAATACTTATTGACTCAATACATTTCAGCTTTTCATCTTTAATTCATTTGTAAACATTTCTAAAAACATAATTCCACTTTTACATTATGGGGTATTGTGTGTAGGTCAATGACACAAAATCACAGTTTAATCTATTTTCAATTCAGGCTGTAACACAACAAAATGTGGAAAAAGTCAAGGGATTTGAATATTTTCTGAAGGCACTGTGCACTGTGCAAATCTAAGCGGTGAGGCAATCACTTTTGAGTCACTAAACCGATCAGAGTTTTAACACTCTGCCACTCATAGTGGATTATCAGGACCGGCCAGGGTTGGGGTCAATTCCATTTCAATTCCAGTCGATTAGAAAGTAGACCAAATAGTTTATAATGCTAAACATACTGTACACTGAGTATACCAAATATTAGGAACAGCTTCCTAATATTGAGTTGAAGTGGATCAATAAGGGATCATATCTTTCACCTGGATTCACCTGGCCAGTATGTCATGGAAAGAGCAGGTGTTCTCAATGTTTTGTACACTCAGTGTATATTTGTATACCTTGTAGAAACTACTGGGGACTAGCAAATTCGCTTGTCCCACTGGTGATGTGTAGAGGTGTAGTGACATGTTTTGGGGATTTACAGATGTATATCTATTATTTTGAATGCTGAACAGTGAACAAAAGTATTTAATATACTGTATAGATCAATAAAAACAAAGAAGGCTATTAAAAAACCTATTTTGTACTAGTATAACGTGTGTCCCTCAGTTTTGTCATTGGTGTAACCGCTTTGAAAAATCACTGACTATGAAGATACACAGTGGCTTGCAAAAGTATTCATCTCCCTTGGCGTTTTTCCTATTTTGTTGCATTACAATATGTAGTTTAAATGTATTTTTATTTGGATTTCATGTAATGGACATACACAAAATAGTCCAAATTGGTGAAGTGAAATGGAAAAAAAGAACTTGTTAAAAAAAAGAAAACGGAAAAGTGGTGCGTGCATATGTATTCACCCCTTTTGCTATGAAGCCCCTAAATAAGATCTGGTGCAACCAATTACCTTCAGAAGTCACATAATTAGTTAAATAAAGTCCACCTGTGTGCAATCTAAGTGTCACATGATCTCAGTATATACAGTGCCTTGCAAAAGCATTCATCCCCCTTGGCATTTTTCCTATTTTGTTGCATTACAACCTGTAATTAAAAATTATTTGGGGGGGATTTCATGTAATGTACATACACAAAATAGTTCAAATTGGTGAAGTGAAGAAAAAAAAAAAAACTTCAAGAAAAATTTAAAAATTTAAAATGGAAAAGTGGTGCATGCATATGTATTCACCCCTTTGCTATGAAGCCCCTAAATAAGATCTGGTGCAACCAATTACCTTCCGAAGTCACATAATTAGTTAAATAAAGTCCACCTGTGTGCAATGGGGATTATGTGACAATCTAAGTGTCATATGATCTGTCGCATGATCTCAGTATATATACAGCTGTTCTGAAAGGCCCCAGTGTAACGGCTGTCTTCCTCCTCATCAGACGAGGAGGAGTAGTAAGGATCGGAGGACCAATGCGCAGCGTGGTACGTGTTCATGCTCTTTATTAAAACAATCGAACACTGAAACAAAACAATAAACGACACAGAAAATAAACACCCACAAAACACAGGTGGAAAAAGGCTACCTAAGTATGATACTCAATCAGAGACAACTAACGACACCTGCGTCTGATTGAGAATCATACCAGGCCAAACGCAAAAACCAACATAGAAAAACGAACATAGATAACCCACCCAACTCACGCCCTGACCATACTAAAACAAAGAAATAACAAAATAACTAAGGTCAGAACGTGACACACAGAGTGTGCAACACCACTAAGCAAGGGGCACCACCAAGCAAGCGGCACCATGAAGACCAAGGAGCTCTCCAAACAGGTCAGGGACAAAGTTGTGGAGAAGTACAGATCAGGGTTGGGTTATAAAAAAATATCCGAAACTTTGAACATCCCACTGAGCACCATTAAACCCATTGTAAATTTTTTTAAAGAATATGGCACCACAACAAACCTGCCAAGAGAGGGCCGCCCACCAAAACTCACGGACCAGGCAAGGAGAACATTAATCAGAGAGACAACAAAGAGACCAAAGATAACTCTGAAGGAGTTGCAAGGCTCCACAGCGGAGATTTGAATATCAGTCCATAGGACCACTGTAAGAGCTGGACTTTATGGAAGAGTTGCCAGAAAAAAGCCATTGCCTAAAGAAAAAAATAGAGAAACACTTTTGGTGTTCGCCAAAGGGCATGTGTGATACTCCCCAAACATATGGAAGAAGGTAGTCTGGTCAGATAAAACAAAAATTGAGTTTTTTGGCCATCAAGGAAAACGCTATGTCTAGAGCAAACCCAACACCTCTCATCCCCCCAAGAACCCTAACCCTATGCTTTTCATCAGCAGGGACTGGGAAACTGGTCAGAATTGAAGGAATGATGGATGGCGCTAAATACAGGGAAATTCTTGAGGGAAACCTGTTTCAGTCTCAGAGATTTGAGAATGGGAAGGAGGTTCACCTTCCAGCAGGACAATGACCCTAAGCATACTGCTAAAGCAACACTCAAGTGGTTTAAGGGGAAACATTTAAATGTCATGGAATGTCAAAGCCCAGACCTCAATCCAATTGAGAATCTGTGGTATGACTTAAAGATTGCTCTACACCAGCAGAACACATCCAACTTGAAGGAGCTGGAGCAGTTTTGCCTTGAAGAATGGGCAAATATCCCAGTGGCTAGATGTGCCAGGCTTATAGAGACATACCCCAAGAGACTTGCATCTGTAATTGCTGCAAAGGTGGCTCTACAAAGTATTGATGTTTAAGGGGGGGGGGGGGGGGGGTTGTCTTATTTCTTGTTTGTTTCACAATAAAAAATATTTAGCATCTTCAAAGTGGTAGAAATGTTGTCTTAATTAAATGATACGAACCACATTTTTTTTACATTTTAATTCCAGGTTGTAAGGCAACAAAATAGGAAAAATGCCAAAGGGGTGAATACTTTCGCAAGCCACTGTAAAAGGACCTTGAGCATTCTCTCCAGGGGAAAACGGTTATTGGGGGAAGGATCTATATTAAAGACAATTATTAACTAATCACACCATTTTATGAAGTCATAAATCTAAGGATTCCATTGCTGATTTGGTGTCACTTGGTGTTAGTCAATTTAAAACAAGTGAAATTACATTGTGAGCATAATCATGAATCATATCACTTTAGTAAATTATTTTTAAAGGATGATTACCTTAGATTTGAGTGGCCTCAATTTAGGAAATTCTAATTTACCAAAATTGTCTCATTGGTGTTACTACTCCTACTGGTGACACACTGTTATCATAATGGTAAAAATGATTTAAAGTCATTAAGATATCATATTAGTTTATTTAGAATGGGAAGATGTGCCCACATATATTTGAATTAAAAAACAAATCTTTAATAAATGAAGTGATCCACCTCTGATCATACTAATACAGACGCGTCATCGCTTGATACATCTGACAAGATGACTTAAATCAGCGCACAGATGAATGAAAAACTCTTTGCCTTCCATGGCACACGGAGACAGAAAAATAAACAGCCTTTACAAGATACATTTAGACATCATCTTCATGCTTTCATAGCATGAGTTTCCTGTTGTGTTGCTTGTAAAATCATTAACGATGTCACTTTTATGCATACACTTTTTATGGAGCCATGCACCCTCCAAATGATTTAATCGTTACGGATAGTTTCATGGACAATAAAAGAAGAACAAAAAGCTCCGCATCTATCAGAGTAAGAGAAAAGGAGAGGAGAGGACAAGACATGAGAGGAGAGAAGAGAACAGGAGAGGAGAGAACAGGAGAGGACAGGACACGAGAGGACAGGCACACGAGAGGAGAGAACAGGAGAGGAGAGGACAGGACACGAGAGGACAGGACACGAGAGGAGAGAACAGGAGAGGAGAGGACAGGACACGAGAGGACAGGCCACGAGAGGAGAGAACAGGAGAGGAGAGAACAGGACACGAGAGGACAGGCCACGAGAGGACAGGAGAGGAGAGGACAGGACACGAGAGGAAAGGAAATGAGAGGAGAGAACAGGAGAGGAGAGAACAGGAGAGGGGAGGACAGGAGAGGACAGGAGAGGAGAGGAGAGGACAGGAGAGGAGAGAACAGGAGAGGAGAGAACAGGAGAGGACAGAACAGGAGAGGACAGGACACGAGAGGAGAGAACAGGAGAGGAGAGAACAGGAGAGGAGAGGACAGGACACGAGAGAACAGGAGAGGAGAGAACAGGAGAGGAGAGGACAGGAGACGAGAGGACAGGAGAGGAGAGAACAGGAGAGGAGAGAACAGGAGAGGAGAGGACAGGAGAGGAGAGGACAGGAGAGGAGAGAACAGGAGAGGAAAGGACAGGACACGAGAGGACAGGAGAGGAGAGAACAGGAGAGGAGAGAACAGGAGAGGAGAGAACAGGAGAGGAGAGGACAGGAGAGGAGAGGACAGGACACGGGAGGACAGGACACGAGAGGAGAGAACAGGAGAGGAGAGAACAGGAGAGGAGAGGACAGGAGATGAGAGAACGGGACACGAGAGGACAGGAGAGGAGAGAACAGGAGAGGAGAGAACAGGAGAGGAGAGGAGAGGAGAGGAGAGGAGAGGAGAGGAGAGGAGAGGAGAGGAGAGGAGAGGAGAGGAGAGGAGAGGACACGAGAGGACACGAGGACACAAGAGGACACGAGAGGACACGAGAGGACACGAGAGGACACGAGAGGACACGAGAGGACAGGACATGAGAGGACAGGACACGAGAGGACAGGACACGAGAGGAGAGAACAGGAGAGGAGAGAACAGGAGAGGAGAGGACAGGTTAGGAGAGGACAGATTAGGCCAGGACATGAGAGGAGAAGAGAGGAAAGGAAAGGAAAGGAAAAGGAGAGAAGCAGAGCAGGGAGGGGAGGAGAGGAGAGGCGAGGAGAGGAGAGGCGAAGAGAGGAGAGCTACAGAGCTAATGAAGTCCTGAAAGACCAGAGAGCCAGCCACCCAGGGGCAAAGGCACCCTGAACTCTGTGACCAGGATTATTCAACGATATGAACACAGCTGATTGGACAGTGCTCCAGCAATCCCATACACATCAGGCCAAAAGTATCGCTGCAAAAAAAATATCGGAATAATTAGCCTATGGAAGCCCTCATTAAAAGTTGACTCAAATAGCATGGCTTTGATCTGCTTACTGACCAGCTTATTTTAGTTCGCACAACAGATAAAAGGCAGGCTAAGGTGTCAGGACAATGGTTCATTTACCAAAGAGGATTGTTTAGACTTGTCCTACTAGGTTAGAGTTTGAGCAGGGGGTTTGGGAGTGATGAAGGCATGTGAGGAGAATGTGCAGGGCTGATGTGATTCAGATCACCTGAGGTATTCCAAAACATTTAGCACTTACAAATCAATAGTTTAAGACGATACACTGAGTGTACAAAACATTAGGAACACCTTCCTAATATTGAGTTGCACTCCAATTTGCCCTCATAACAGCATCAATTCGTCAGGGCTCTACAAGGTGTCGAAAGCCTTCCACAGGGATGCTGGCCCATGTTGACTCCAATGCTTCCCACAGTGTGTCAAGTTGGCTTGATGTTCTTTGGGTGGTGGGCCATTCTTGATTCACACGGGAAACTGTTGACCGTGAAAAACCAAGCAACATTGCAGGTCTTGACACACTCAAACTGATGCACCTTGTACCTACAACCATACCCCGTTCAAAGGCACTTAATTAAATATTTTGTCTTGCCCATTCACCCACTGAAATGCACACATACACAATCCATGTCTCAATTGTCTCAAAGCTTAAAAATCCTTATTTAACATGTCTCCTCCCCTTCATCTACACTGATTGAAGTGGATTTAACAAAAGACATCAGTAAGTGATCATAGCTCTCACCTGGTAAGTCTAGTACTGTAACAACCAGACGAAATTGTCATTAAATTATTATAATATTGTACCTGACTTTCGAATGCCAGTCCCTCTGAATAGATTTGTCATTCCTGACACTGACAAGATATGTGAGCTCAGTCAGAGTTTTTTGGGCGCAAAATTATCATTATCTGGCTTATAATGTGTGCCTCAAGAAAAGAATGGTCCGGTGTGTTATAAATGCCAGGGTCGATTCTGATCCCAGTCCGCCCCTGGTCATGACAGACTTAATAAAACACAACATAACAGAGTTGTTCTTCTGGAGGGAAGTCACTATTAGCCCTAATCACCTCAAGGAGTTACCGTCTGCAGAAACATCATTAGCACCTGCTCTTTAGCCTGCCCACAGCTATTCTACACTTTATTTTTTAACTTGTTCTTTTAAACCATATTTTTATGGGTTATCATTGCATTTCAACGTTAGCACTTAACAAGTCAACATACTGTAATTAACGTAAATATAGCAGGTGTCTAGTTTTATAAATTCTACCATTCCTATACTGGGATGTACATATAATTGGCCATTTAGAAAGAATTCATTTTCTGACAACATGATGACACTCTGTTTTCCCAGGTCAGATGAAGCTCTCTAATTATGTAAATGCATATGGTGATGTGGGTTTAGGGTTGCGATTTGGTTTAAGGTTTAACACTGAGATCAGGGCAACTTGCTGAGGTATGGTGAATGTTAAGGTGCGGGTGGGAAAATGGTTTATCTAATGTGCATGTAATTAGTTACAGCTTGAAATATGTCAGCAATTAGCCTAATAAGAATTTAAAAAATTCAAGCACTCTCATAATGAATGAAAACAAAGGCAATAGAAAAATATATAATCAGACCTTTGGCAAACAGATTGGAGAATTGGTTTTGATGAACTCAAGAGCTAACCAGAACAGCATAAATATGCATGAGGTCCATCTAGATGCACCAGTGTATTAAATTACAGGAGTGATGGAGCCTAAAAGCCTGTTATAGTGGCGGAACCCTTTTTAATGACCTTGTCATTTCCAGCTTGCTCCTCACAAAGCCGACATAGTGAGAGCACATGCTCTCCTATAGAAACTCCATCTGCTTCCTCTGTCTGCAGACAACAACAATAACTGCCTTTTAATCTTAGTTTACACAATTTTACTCTACGTCAACTCTGCAATCTTTTGGGGTATGGTAAACATACAAAACATGTTGGGCCTCCGATTTACAGCTGCAGCAAACATGTTAGCTCTGGGGAACCATTCACAGTTGACGTCACCTAACATCTAACAGTTCTGTTTTCTACATGTTTGTGGTTCATGGTGTGGTAAAAAACATGTAGTTTAACAGATTAAAGGTATTATTTCACTTACGGCAATAGGAAATGTGAATTGTTATGTGGATTATAACTAATGTTCATTTTTGTAGGGGTTGATACATTTTTCAAGTCTGGCATTTCTAAGTGGAAATTAAAAAAACTTCAGAAGCCTTTTTAAACCTCAAATACACTACAAGTTTTACGTAACTTGCAAGGCAGCAAAATTCTCCTGCAACAGGGTCATCAAGTTATTATTATATTTTGGTGGGTGTTTATATTTGTACTATTTCACATATGTACAAGTGTGTATTAATACACTTGTTTTTTTGCATATCCCACTCTTCCTGAGACGGCCTCAGAGAGAGGGGTCACAGCCAGGGTTTGCCATTCAACCCTGGAGTAATTAGGGATAAGCGCCTTGCTCAAGGGAATGACAAAAGATTTTTCACCTTGTGGAGTTGAACTAGCAACCACTGGGTTACTGGCCCAACAGGCTAACCGCTAGCCTACCTGCCAGCCACACACGTTGTTTTGTATCACATGCATATTATGTCAGCCTTTAACAAGGCTGGAGAACTGACAGTGTACAAGCTTTAATATTCTACATCTGTAGATACAACACGAAGCATCACAATGTCCACCAGAGGCACTTTGAAATGACTTTCCCTTGTTTGACATGGAATTCCACAGATTTATTCACCATAGTACTTTTCAGAGAAATTGTAATTTTTTTGCATCACGTTGCAAGCCCATGGCAGCTGGAGAAAATGGGTGTGGAGAGTGATATTATAGTACAGAGTGCCACTTTGCCTCACGGAGGCATTCAGCTCTATCATGATCACATTCTCCAGTGACAACCAACTCCAGTGACAACCAACTCCAGTGACAACCAACTCCAGTGACAACCAACTCCAGTGACAACCAACTCCAGTGACAACCAACTCCAGTGACAACCAACTCCAGTGACAACCAACTCCAGTGACAACCAACTCTAGTGACAACCAACTCCACTGACAACCAACTCCACTGACAACCAACTCCAACCAACATGCTCAAGGTGACTGATGCATCTCCTTCTCGTTCTCACTCTCTCGTTCGCTCTCTCGTTCTCTCTCTCGGGCTCTCTCTCTCTCTCTCGTTCCCGCTCGTGCTCTCTCTCTAGTTCCCATATGATATCGCCATCATGTAATAGTTTTTCCCTATCACTTTTTGTGATTCTACTAGTGTAGTTAGTTTGTAATGATGTTAAACGAATGGCTGCTGCCCATACTATTACTTAAACGAATAATTACATAATAATTGTAATATGTGCGCTGGAATTAAAATGTTAATAATATGGAGTAAAGTAGCATTGCATATGTGCATCGTAGTTGATCTGCTTAAAGAGTACACCTGCGAGTGGTGTCTGTGGGATCTGTTTCACATGTATTCTCCAATCAAAGGATCTTACAACGTTCAGATTCGATGGCCAGCACTTCTTTAAAGCTGAGGGGTCTGATGGAATATATGGATTAGCCTTAAATTACAAGATACCTAACTATGGAGAGACATGCAATAATCTAGTAGTGGATTACCTAGCAGTACCTAAAGCAGTGTGATTTTGAATAATTTGAAAGATACTAAAATATATTCCATGCAGTTTGTGCTGAATGTGTTTGCATTGCGGTGATGAGTCTAGCTTTAAAGCTGTGGTTGGCTGTAGAAGAATGATTCATGTTATCAAGCAAGGACGGTCACTTGGAAGCATGTCATCCGCATGTGCATGAGCGCAGATATGTTGTTATGCCAAGAAACAAGTCTAAATGTAACTAAGAGCAGCTAAGATGAATGCCCAGGGGTGTGTCATAGCCAGGCCCCAGCTGGCTTTCTCACACAGCTCTCAGTGGTAAAGGCGTTTGTCTTGATCAAAAGATAGTGTTGACCCTGGCCTATGCCTGTAAGGCAATGCTGTGGCCATGTTTGAAACCTATTATGCAACTACGGTATGACTGGCTGTAAGTTAAACAGATTTTTACTTAGCAATATTGTCAGTACACACCAGTTCACTGTAATAATCTGTCAAAAGGCTACACGTGTAGTTAAACTAATCTGACAATGTGAAATGGAGTATTTTAAATGGAGAGATGTGAGTCTTTTAAATGGAGCGCTCATTAGACACAATAACTGGATTGGATATTGCCTTCCCAAAAAATATCTAATGAAGTCGGTCTTAAAATCCAAAAGGTCCAATACAGTAGAACTTCTTAGGGATAGGAGTCCTGCTAGCGGGACAACTTCCGGTGAAACTAGAGGGCGCGCAATTGAAATAAATAATCATAAATATTATGGATTTTAAACATTTAGGTACATATAAGTGACTTATATTGGCTGAAAGCTTAAATTATTGCTAATCTAACTGCACTGTCCGATTTACAGTAGCTATTACAGCAAAAACATGCCATGCGATTGTTTGAGGATGGCGCCCCACATCAAAATACTTTTCCACCGGCACAGGTTTCATACATTCACATGTAACGATAAAATATTCACTTACTTTTTGAAAATCTTCCTCTGAATTGTCATCCAAAGGGTCCCAGCTATAACATGTCGTGTCGTTTTGTTAGATAAAATCCTTCTTTATATCCCAAAAAGTCTGTTTAATTGGCGCCATCGATTTGAGTAATCCACTCATTCAACTTGCAGAGAAAGGAATCCAAAATCTACCCCTAAACTTTGTTTCAACAAGTCAAAATATGTTTCTATTAACTCTTCAGATACCCTAAAATGTAATGGCTGGGTATCACATCGATGGGGCTTCAAGTTCCTTGGTGTCCACATCACCAACAAACTAACATGGTCCAAGCACACCAAGACAGTCGTGAAGAGCGTATGACAAAACCTATTCCCCCTCAGGAGACTGAAAAGATTTGACATGGGTCCTCAGATCCTCAAATGGTTTTACAGCTGTACCATCGAGAGCCTCCTGACTGGTTGCATCACTGCCTGGTATGGCAACTGCTCGGCTTCTGACCTCAAGGCACTACAAAGGGTAGTTGAGGTCTCTAGGTTTCTTCCTCGGTTTTGGCCTTTCTAGGGAGTTTTTCCTAGCCGCCGTGCTTCTACACCTGCATTGCTTGCTGTTTGGGGTTTTAGGCTGGGTTTCTGTACAGCACTTCAAGATATTAGCTGATGTACGAAGGGCTATATAAAATAAACTTGATTTGATTTGATTTAGTGCAAAAGGCCCAGCACATCACTGGGACCAAGCTTCCTGTCATCCAGGACCTCTATACCAGGCGGTGTCAGAGGAAGGCCCTAAACATTGTCAAAGACTCCAGCCATCCTTGTCATAGACTGTTCTCTCTGCTACCGCACGGCATGCGGTACCGGAGCACCAGGTCTAGGTCCAAAAGTCTTCTAAACAGCTTCTACCCCCAAGCCATAAGACTCCGGAAGACCTAATCAAATGGCTACCCAGACTATTTGCATTACCCCCCCCCCCCCCCCTCCTTTTACACCGCTGCTACTCTTTGTTGTTGTCATCTATGCATAGTCACTTTAATAACTCTACCTACACGTACATATTACATCAATTAACCGGTGCCCCTGCACATTGACTCTGTACCAAAACCCCCCTGTATATAGTCTTCCTATTGCTATTTTATTGCTGCTCTTTAACTACTTTTTTTTTTTTTTTTTTATATATATCCATATTTTTTAAAACTGCATTGTTGGTTAGGGGCTCGTAAGTAAGCATTTCACTGTAAGGGCTACACCTGCTGTATTCGGCACATGTGACTAATAATATTTGATTTGATTTCCTGCCTGTAGCTCAGGGCCTGAAGCATGGATATGCATGTTCTTGATACCATTTTAAAGGAAACACTTTGAAGTTTGTGGAAATGTGAAATTAATGTAGGAGAATATAACACATTAGATCTGGTGAAAGATAATACAAACAAAAAAAACATGTGTTTTCAATTTTTTTGTTTGTTCCATCATCTTTGAAATGCAAGAGAAAGGCCATACTCCCAGATAGGAGTCTAGGTGTAATTTAGATTTCGGCAACCAGATGGCAGCAGTGTGTGTGCAAAGTTTCACACTGATCCAGTGAAAAATTACTGCATAATATTTTGTATCAAGTCTGCCAGGGGTTTACCCAAATGTGCCGAATTGGTCAATTGATACAATTCGATACAAAAACTCTAGACCAGCTTTACTCCACACACAGAGACCCATACAAAGCTCTCCCTCGCACTCCATTTGGCTAATCTGACGCTAATTCTATCCTCCTGATTCCTGCCTACAAACAAAAACTAAAGCAGGAAGTACCAGTGACTCGCTCAATAAAGAAGTGGTCAGATGACGCAGATGCTGCGCTACAGGACTATTTTGCAAACACAGACTAGAATAAACCCCCTCAGTCACCGTCTTCATCAATAAGTGCATCAACAACGTCGTCCCTACAGTGACCGTGTGTACATATCCCAACCAGAAGCCATGGATTACAGACAACATATTCACCGAGCTAAAGACTAGAGCTGACACTTTTAAAGAGAGGGACACAAAACAGTAAGTTTATAAGAAATCCCGCTATGCCCTCAGACAAACCATCAAACAGGCAAATTGTCAATATAGTACTAAAATGTTATCCTACTACACCGACACTGATGCCGGTTCATACACCGACTCATTGACTACAGCTCAGCGTTCAACACCATAGTGCCCACAGAGCTCATTACTAAGCTAAGGACCCTGGGACTAAACACGCCCATCTGCAACTGGATCCTGGACTTCCTGACGGGCTGTCCCAAGGTGGTAAGGGTAGGCAACAACACATCTGCCACACTGATCCTCAACACAGGGGCCGAACACTCCCCCATTCACATCGACGGGGCTCTGGTGGAGCGGGTTGAGAGTTTCAAGTTCCTTGGTGTCCACATCCCCAACAAACTATCATGATCCAAACACACCAAGACAGTCATGAAGAGGGCACGACAACACATTTTTCTACAGCTGCACTATCGAGAGCATCCTGACCGGTTGCATCACCGCCTGGTATGGCAACTGCTCGTCATCCGACCGTAAGGCACTACAGAGATTAGTGCGTAAGGCCCAGTACTTCACTGGGGCCAAGCTTCCTGCTATCCAGGACCTCTATACCAGACGAAGTCAGAGGAAAGCCCAAAAAGTGGTCAAAGACTCCAGTCACCCACATCATAGACTCTTCTCTCTGCTAGCGCACGGCAAGAGGTACCGGAGCGCCAATTCTATGTCCAAAAGGATCCTTAACAGCTTCTACCCACAAGCCATAAGACTGCTGAACAATTAATCAAATGGCCACCTGAACTATTTGCATTGACCCCCCCCCCCCCCCCCCCCACCCTTTGTTTTTACAAGGCTGCTACTCACTGTTTATTATCTATGCATAGTCACTTTAACCCTACCTACATGTTCAAATGACCTCGACTTGGTACGGGTACCCCCACACATTGACTTGGTACGGGTACCCCCTGTATATGGCCTCATTATTGTTATTTTGATGTGTTACTTTTTTTATTTTATACTTTTGTTTATTTATGAATATTTTCTTAACTCTATTTCTTGAAATGCATGATGGTTAAGAGCTCATAAGTAAGCATTTCACAGAAGGTCTACACCTATTGTGTTCAGTGCATGTGACAAATACAATTTGATTTGATTTCCCAATATACTGGGAGAAGAACTCATATCTCTGATATCCTGCAAAAAAAGGGAAACATTTACAATGTACTGCCTAAGGTGGAACCAAAGAGGATTGCAACATAAAACCACTGTGGGACTTTGCAGAAATAATCTCTAAATATGAACATGTCTATGAAAGGAAATTACACTCGTCCTCGCCTGGAGGACATTTTCATATTAAACATTGTTTGGCGGCTGCAAAAGTGGAGCTATTTTCAGCCCGGCCGTCGCCCTGTGTCTTATGAACAGACTCAGGGAGTTAGAGAAGGTCCACAGGTCAGTGGGGAGTTTCTACAACTCTCCCTCTATGGGATAGAAACACAAATAAATGACTGGCAAACTGGGTTCTTCATCTCTGTTGAAATGGGATTTGTCTCTGTGGTGAAGTCATCAGAGAGGACAAAAGCACTCCATTATCGTACCTCCACAGGCATCTGTCTCGCCAGTTGGCACAGAATGGTCGTTTAAAAGGAGGACTCTACAGAGAGATCAGACTAACTGATAATAGCTTTGCTTAGGTACCAGAATGAACACTCATCATCCTTTATTACAAAAAATGACATTGTCTATAAAAAAAGAAATAACAAAGATGCAGATTTATTCAGATCACACTTATTATTTTATACTTATTGGTTGAGGTAGACAAAGAACTATAGATGTGTAGTTGAATGAGTCATGAGTACAGTATTATTTTGATCAAACCTGTGGGTTTCACATCAAGCTGCAATACAACCTCTCTGCTCCTAAAGGACCAACACAGCTACAGGTAACTGCCAAAATAATGGAAACACTTGAGTAAATGAGGGATACGAAGTTTATTGAAAGCAGGTGCTTCCACACAGGTGTGGTTCCTGAGTCATGCTTAAGGTCATGTATAAAAATGCTGAGCAGGTCATTATTTTGGCTACCATGGCTATGCCCCCATAGGATGACAATGCCTCCATCCACATGGGTGATCACTGAATGGTTTGATAAGCATGAAAATGATGTAAACCATATGCCATGGACATCTCAGTCACCAGCTCTCAAACCAATTGAACACTTATGGGAGATTCTGGAGCGGCGCTTGAGACAGCGGCAGCTGAGACCACCAACAAAAACACCAAATGGAATTTCTCGTGGAAGAATGGTGTCAAATCCCTCCAATAGAGTTCTAGATAATTGTAGAATTTATGCCAAGGTACACTGAAGCTGTGGCCCAACACCCCATTAAGACACATTATGTTGGTGTTTCCTTTATTTGGGCAGTTACCTGTAGGTTACGAGTACTAAATCAATTAATTAAGTCAATATTTAATTGCCAGTAATCTCTCGTGGACAGATATACATAAACATAACTGGTACCATAGAATCTGTTGGGAAGGATGGGATGCGTAAAATAACGAGCAGCAGTAGTTCCAGTGTTTGGGTTTTTCATCACTGGTTATTTGGACAAATCAAAATTTCGCAGGTGTTAGCATCTTTCTAATTTTGGAAGCGGAGCTGACATTCGACCCATAGACTTGCCTGTAACTTGCAAAGAGAGAGGGTGGAGCTCCTCTTTCCACTTCCACTCCTTGGTCTAGCATCTTTTCATCTTTAATCAAGCAGCTGATTAATTATGTAAGACTTTTGTTTTAGGTTACCCGAGATTACATTGCCAGGAAACATTATGGCAAAGGAAAAGAGTAGCGTATTATATACCTGGCCCCATTTCTCCTGCCTATTTGCAGCTCACCTAATCATTGTTCTTCCTGCAACAGTTCCCTCAGGAGAGCATGCATTGTCTTATTGATACGTGTGCTCTGATTCTGCCTCTGTAGCAGCTTGACAGCTTACTCACCAAAGGAGCAGTTTGATTGTTTGCTGTTGTGTGAAAGGCAATAATGTATTTATCACCCACTGCCCAAAGCTATCTACAATGTTGTTGATCTTCTGAGTGTCCCATGTTCTATGCAACGAAGGGGGAAAAAATATTCTTATTTATGTATGTATTGATATATGATGCATTTAAAATGGTTAAAGAACATCTCATCATGTAAATAGGACGGGTTGGGGATGATTGAATGGTCTCAATTGAAAATATGTGTCAATTGGCGGTCTGATATTGTATGTGTAACCATATGGGACATATAGGAGAAAGAAAACAAGTGTTACAGTACAGCGGAAAATAGATGAGATTATTCTCTCCATTATGCATGAGCGAGGCAATGATTGAATCTAGAGATCTGCACATTCTCCTCTCGTGATTCGATTAGTATTCAGTAGCAGGCAATCGTTTGTTGTTATTTCTGAAAATGTCTATCACTTCAGTTTCGGTCCCAAAATAATATATTTTTCAACTATTGCCTCCACAATTTTCTCCCTCTGTATTTATCTCGTCTGGTACTCTGGGAAGATGTAGAATTGCACCCAGTGATATCATTTCATTTCAGCATAAATATTTCATTGTTACATATCATGTTCTTTTTACTCTATCGAGCTGACCTCCAAGGTGGTTTTGGCCATGCTTTCCTGCTGGAAAGATCATTTCTGCAATATCTTTTGTGACGCATGATACTGTCTAAAAACCATAATTCTATTGCAGGATGCAGATTTCAAATAAATTCTTGAAGAGATTCAATTGAGTTATTTATAGAACTCCACTTAAGAGCAGGCTATTCTTTGTGTGGCAGGGTGCATTAGTCCCCAACAATGGCTGAAATATTTGCTTGAGGCGAGAGAAAGAGAGAGAAAGAGAGAGAAAGAGAGAGAAAGAGAGAGAGAGCGAGAGAGAGCGAGAGAGAGCGAGAGAGTGCGGGAGAGAGAGAGAGAGAGAGAGAGAGAGAGAGAGAGAGAGAGAGAGAGAGAGAGAGAGAGAGAGAGAGAGAGAGAGAGAGAGAGTGAGTGCGGGAGAGAGAGAGTGAGAGAGAGAGAGAGTGCGGGAGAGAGAGAGTGCGGGAGAGAGAGAGTGCGGGAGAGAGAGAGTGCGGGAGAGAGAGAGTGCGGGAGAGAGAGAGTGCGGGAGAGAAGCAGTGTGGGTCTTGATGTTGTGAAGTTTCCAGATCCATTGTTTGGTCTTTTAAAACAAATCACATATGACAATAGTAACTGACGCCATCTTTTCCCTCCTTGCATTTTATAGAAACACTTTATTTTTATCACCAGACACAACTATGAGTCTATATGAGAATGCTAGCAGGCGTGCTTTGATTCTAAACTGTCTCTTAAATGTCCTATTCCAGGTGGAAGCCCCTTTATATGAATAAACGCAGATAACTCCCACACCTCATTAAATGGGTTGGAATCAATGTCTCCCCCCAGGTCTTTTGTTACAGGGCAGTGATTTATGTGCAACAGCTTGTGACATGAAAACTAATACAGTGACTTAAAAGCAATTATCCCACTCCCCTGCTGTCTAACAGGCATGTCCACCAACTAACTTGAGATTCCCTCGTGTTGCGGCACTGATTTCTACGCTGCCACAACAAATATTTTTATTCCAGGCGAAATGTGTTAAATGTCTGTCAGACTGCCTGAATTACCTGGGCTGTAGATCTGGGATTACACAATGAACAAGGAGATGTGTTCAGAATGGAACTAGTATACAGTATGTTGGTTGCCATTAGAAGCTATACCATATCTAATGTTTACCATACCCATACAAGAAAATAGGATATCCCCCTCTACTTGAAATCATACTCTGAGAGGTGATTCCATTCCATTACAGTTGAAAATAATCAATACATTTGTTTATTGAAAATATAAACTCTTAGACCATAAAATGAGTTTGAGATTACAAGCATCTATTTTCAGACCATAACAGATTCCTAGACATGCATCTTTTAGCCATTCAGGTAGGTCTGTCTTGGTACTAATTATGGAACTAGACCATGGGTGATTTGGTTAGATAACGAGGTAGACTGTTGAAAAAGTAAATAATGTATTTCTCTAATAACAGAGTGCCCTCGGCCAGCGACCCTGATCTGCAGCTTGGAGAGTGGATGGTCATTTAATCTGTCCTACTCTAACCTCTCTCACCTGGCTTACACCTCTGCTCTGGAAGCGCTTCCACGCTCCTCTCTGTAATCAGAGCTAGGCTGAAACACGGGCTCTCTTTATTGTCCCACTCGTGTGGAGACAAATGACTGTCTGTTCTTCCTCCTGCTCCTTTCCCTGCCCCTTTCCCTGCCCCTTCCCCTGCTCCTTTCCATGCCCCTTCCCCCGTCCCTGCCACTTTCCCTGTCTCTTTCCATGCCCCTTTCCCTGCCCCTTTCACTGCTCCTTTCCCTGCTCCCTTCCCTGCTCCTTTCCCTTTTCCTGCTAATTTCCCTGCCCCTTTCACTGCTCCTTTCCCTGCTCCTTTCCCTGACCCTTTTCCTTTTCCTGCTAATTTCCCTGCTCCTTTCCCTGCTTCTTTCCCTGCCCCTTTCTCTCCCCATTTTCATTCCCCTTCCCCTGTCCCTGCCACTTTCCCTGTCTCTGTCCATGCTCCTTTCCCTGCTCCTTTCCCTGCCCCTTTCCCTTTTCCTTTTCCTGCTAATTTCCCTGCCCCTTTTCCTTTTCCTGCTAATTTCCCTGCCCCTTTCCCTGCTCCTTTCACTGCTCCTTTCCCTGCCCTTTTCCCTGATTCTTTCCCTGCCCCTTTCTCTCCCATTTTTCCTGCCCCTTTCCCTATCCCTGCCC
Source organism: Salvelinus alpinus (assembly GCF_045679555.1). Classification (NCBI taxonomy): domain Eukaryota; kingdom Metazoa; phylum Chordata; class Actinopteri; order Salmoniformes; family Salmonidae; genus Salvelinus; species Salvelinus alpinus. The sequence continues at coordinate 46,244,778 of NC_092098.1, read as the reverse complement.
CTTTTCCTGCTAATTTCCCTGCTCCTTTCACTTCTCCTTTCCCTGCCCCTTTCCCTGCTTCTTTCCCTGCCCCTTTATCTCCCCATTTTCCTGCCCCTTTCCCTATCCCTGCCCCTTTCCCTATCCCTGCCCCTTTCCCTGCTAAATTCCCTGCCCCTTTCCCTGCCTCTTTCCCTGCCCCTTTCCCTGATTTTGATGCAAAGAGGCAGAATCATTAGATAATTTGTTTTGGTACTGTCCATATTTGTTTTGGTACTGCCACTGCATTGTCATCGTCACTTCCTGTTGTACGTGGAACGAGGAAGAGCTCGGTTTTGTTTGTTTGTAAAGTTTGTTGGTTAAAAGTATATTGGAAAGTTCTTGGTAGCTACCTAGCTTCTTATGTTGGATCCCGCGATGCATTTTGCATCAGTTGCTGGGACTGCTTGTATCTTTCCAGTGATCCTGCCGACCAAGGACGTGTCTGGTAACGTAAAAGGTAACGTAAAGGTAATGGCGGACTGAACGAAGTTATGTAGAGCACCTCAAGATAAAACATAATATTCGAAATATCTGCTAAATTAGACTAAAATATTAGCACTAAATAATCTGGTGGGTGATAACCTTCAATCTGGATAATAACACAAAACAAATCCTAAGACTAGAGACATTTATCGACAAATATTACGAAAACAAGCAACACCCAAACATGACGGAGAATAAGACAGGGGAACCAAATCAAAAACGAAAACGTGACTCCTCAACCGACACGGATGATCTAATATTCTCAACACCGGCAATGGTAAAGGTCGAAACCGATCTGTTAAAATCAATAAATGACAAACTGGGTATACTTGAATTAGTTAGTAAAGATATAAAAGAGTTGAAGGCAAGCCTAGAGATGAGTGATGAAAAAGCTGCGGCTTTGGAGAAGGAAACACACGCGCTAAAAGGGACGGTCAATAAGATTGAAACCGAAATGAATGAATTTAAAAAGGAGAACAACGTTCTGAAGGAATGCTTACTGGACATACAAACTAGATCCATGAGAGAGAATTTGGTACTTACAGGTATCCAAGAGAAAGAAGGAGAGGTTCCTGAATCTGTAGTTAGAGAGTTCCTTTTTGCAGCGCTTCAGATACCGTGCGAAGTTATCGATAAGATCCAACTTGAACGTGTACACCGCCTCGGACAGAGAGGGCAGAGGTACGAACGCCCAATCGTTGCCAAATTTGCTTCATTTAAAGATAAAATAATGGTTAAAAGCCTGGGTAAAAGACTTGCTGGGACCAAAATTGGCATGAATGATCAGTTTCCGAAAGAAATTGCAGAACGGCGCAAAGTTCTGTATCCAATTTTCAAAGAAAATAGATTAAAAGCGAAACGAGTAGCTCTCGTCGTTGATAAACTATATATTGATAACCAGTTGTTCAGAGACACAAAGATTACTCCATGGTTATTTTAAAAATTACAAAGTTCTCATAGATGAGGAAAATAAACACAATTCAAGCCCGGTTACTGATTGTAACAATACAATACAAAATATAGCTTTTCTATAAATCTTCACATATAACTAATTGAACACAAGCACTATTTCTATATAGTGAAGATAAAAACTAAGTAAACAGAAGGCACAGTATGTGTGGATGGTGTGGTGTGTGTTTATTTTTATTTGTTATGTTTGAAAAGTTGAGTGAGTGAGTAATGAAATAGTTGCATATCCCAGAGCCAGTGTATTGCTGTGGGCCGGGTATGAGAGGGCTTTCAATGTTGTTCAGATGATGGATATACTTTTATAATGAATTACACGTCTTATTTATTTATTGTCCTATCATGGGGAACTACATTTTTAAAATAAATTATATCTAATTATTTATTATCCTATTTTAATGGTACGGTCCATGGCCCTATACCCTAGACACCCACATGAATAGCCCAGATACTAAGGAGAAGTCCCTAACTGTTTTATGTGCATGCTGTATGCGGTCTGTATGCAGCCAAAATGAGGTCAGGGACCAAGAGCAGCACTGCCCCCTCAAGATTCTGAGCCTGCTTGGCAGGGTTGGTCCTGCAAAGCCAAAGCCCCCTAAAGGGAGAGCATAATAAACAAGGAAATTCTCAAAGCTGCTAATGAGAACCTTGATGACCTTGTACCTAGCCGGTGGGGATTCCGGTGGGGTGCCCCCACCCAGGCAGTGGCAGTGCTGGCAACACTAGCTGCAGTAACCCATGGGGAGGGGGTCACACTCGGACATTCAGAGAGGGGGTATATTATTGTGGCCCTGGTGGCAAGAAACCAATCGGACTGCATGGAGAGGCTTGGGAACATGGTCAAAATGGATGACCGTATTGTGGGTGTTTCAGGAAGAAGGTGTACATTTGACCTCCATCATCTAGGATGTGACAATGGTAAATAAATCTCTACATTTATGCTCATTTTTTGCGCGGTCTTGCAGGCCTTCTCATGCAGCTGCAACTGCAAGTACATTTGTAAATCATGACCCATCTTGAGTTGGGCTCTGGGATGGTGCAATTGTTGAGAGGGTGAGCTTATGGTTGTGTGGGGGTAAGGGCTGAATGTGTGTGGGTGTATGTGTGTATCCCACAACTGTTGCGAAGGAAGAAGTAAAAGATGTTAGGGACTATAGAGGATGATTCACAGCAATATGTAATAAAAATCGAGGTGAGGGCGATGGAAATGCATTTGGCAATGGATCTGCTTCGGTTCGGTGGATGGTGCTGTGTGCACTTTTCGAAGGATGGATCCCAGTCGGTCCGGGGCTGTGCGATGCGGGGGGTCGGGGGTGGTCTGCCGGGCATTGGGATGACAACCCAACTCGAGATGGGGGCTTTTGGCGGGTGGAATAGTGGGGACCAATTGGAGGTTTGCTTAGTGGAGATGCAAATGTCATGGTACAACTATATAGACACTCAATCATTATGTTACTTTTTAATAGGACGTTTACAAACATATATTTTGATAAAAATAATTTAAAGGTGTGTCTCATTATGGTAAGTGGTGAAATAAGTATAGCCAGTTACAATTGTAATGGCTTAGCAGATAATAAGAAAAGACGATCAGTATTTACCTGGCTAAAAGAGAAGGATTATAATATCTACTGTTTACAGGAAACCCATTCAACAGTTTTAGATGAAGTTTTGTGGAAAAAGAACTGGGGGGGCGAAATATATTTCTCCCATGGGCAAAGAAATTCAAAAGGGGTGATGGTTTTAATTAATAATAACTTTGATCCAAATGTGCAACTTGTCCAAACAGATCCTCAAGGTAGATGGATTATTTTAAATATGTTATTGGACAATAAACATATATGGCTTATTAACCTATACGGTCCGAATAATGATGATCCAAGCTTCTTTGACAATATATATAAGAATGTATCAACTCTACAAGCAACACTAGACTCTATTATTATAGTGGGAGATTTTAATACGGTCTTAAATACCTCTATGGACCGGAAAGGAAATCACACTACAAACTATCACCCTCAGGCACTTAAGGAAATCAGGAATGTCATGGATATATTGGAATTAGTGGATATATGGAGACTTAAATACCCTGACCTAGTGAGATATACATGGCGGAGGCTTAATCAAGCTAGTCGCCTTGACTACTTTCTTATATCATTCTCTCTGGCACCAAAAGTTAAAAAGTGTTTGATAGGGGACAGAATGCGGTCGGACCATCACATAATTGGCATATATATTACTCTTACAGAATTTCCACGTGGGCGAGGATATTGGAAATTTAATCAAAGCCTACTAGATGATAAATTGTTTAGAACTAGGACAGAAGAATTTATAACTGACTTTTTTAGACATAACATAGGTACAGCAGATCCCCATATTGTATGGGACACTTTTAAGTGTGCCTTTAGAGGCCATGCAATTCAGTACTCATCTATAAAACAAAAGCAATTTCGATCAAAAGAGTCCATATTAACAAAGGAAATTGAAGGACTAACAGTACAGTTAGATAACAATAAAAACGGTACCATAGAGGCACAGAATAAGTTAGAGGAAAAACAAAAAGAAATGGAGGAACTTATTCAAGAAAGATCCAGTGTAATATATTACAAAAATAAAGCTAACTGGATGGAATATGGGGAAAAATGCACCAAATTCTTTTTCAATCTTCAATATAGAAATGCTACCAAAAAAAACGTATTAAAACTTGTTACAAATGATGGAGTCACGCATGATTCACCAAATGATATTTTGAAAGAGGAAGTAAAGTACTTTAAGAATATATTTTCGTTTCAGGCTCCTCCATCTCCACTAACTGAAACTAATTGTATGGATTTTTTCCCTAATAATAATGTAAAATTAACATCTGTACAGAAAGACTCATGTGAAGGCCTAATTACAGAGGAGGAACTACTTGATGCAATTGGGGCCTTTAAGGATGGGAAAACTCCAGGACTGGATGGCATACCAGTGGAAGTATACAAACATTTTTTTTATATACTCAAAGGACCACTATTAGCTTGTTTTAACCACTCCTATATAAATGATAGATTATCAGACACGCAACAAGAAGGTGTGATATCATTATTACTGAAACAGGACCCAAGTGGTATATATAAAGATCCAGTCCATTAAAAAAATTGGAGACCTCTTACACTTCAGTGTTGTGATGCAAAAATCCTAGCAAAATGCTTGGCGCATAGAATAAAAAAAGTTTTGTCAGATATTATTCATCCTAATCAGACAGGTTTTTTACATGGACGATACATTGGAGATAATATAAGGCAAGTACTGGAAACAATAGAACACTATGAAATATCGGGGACACCAGGCCTGGTTTTCATAGCTGATTTTGAAAAGGCTTTTGATAAAGTACGACTGGAGTTTATATATAAATGCCTAGAATATTTCAATTTTGGGGAATCTCTTATAAAATGGGTAAAAATTATGTATAGTAACCCTAGGTGTAAAATAGTAAATAATGGCTACATCTCAGAAAGTTTTAAACTATCTAGAGGAGTAAAACAAGGTTGTCCACTATCGGCATATCTATTTATTATTGCCATTGAAATGTTAGCTGTTAAAATTAGATCAAACATTAATATTAAGGGATTAGAAATCCAGGGCCTAAAAACTAAGGTGTCATTGTACGCTGATGATTCATGTTTTCTTTTAAAACCACAACTAGAATCTCTCCACGGCCTCTTAGAGGATCTAGATACATTTGCTATCCTCTCTGGATTAAAACCAAATTATGATAAATGTACCATATTACGTATTGGATCACTAAAAAATACACATTTTACATTGCCATGTAGTTTACCAATTAAATGGTCTGACGGTGATGTGGACATACTCGGTATACAAATCCCAAAAGAAAGAACTGATCTCACTCCAATAAATTTTTATAGAAAGTTAGCAAAAATAGATAAGATCTTGCTACCATGGAAAGGAAAATACCTGTCTATTTGTGGGAAAATCACCCTGATTAACTCTTTAATCATATCACAGTTTACCTATTTGCTTATGGTTTTGCCTACACCTAGTGACCTGCTTTTTAAATTATATGAACAAAAAATATTCAATTTTATTTGGAACGGCAAGCCAGATAAAATTAAAAGAGCCTATTTATATAACGAATATGAATTCGGAGGGCAGAAATTATTAAATATTAAAGCATTAGACCTCTCACTAAAGGCATCAGTCATACAAAAGTTATACTTAAATCCAAACTGGTTCTCTAGTAGATTGGTACGAATGTCTCATCCTATGTTCAAGAAGGGCCTTTTTCCCTTTATTCAGATTACACCTGCTCACTTTCGGTTGCTTGAAAAGGAAATAATCTCCAAAATATCTTTATTTTTTAAACAAGCCTTAGAAAGTTGGTTGCAATTTCAGTTTAATCCACCTGAAAGGACGGAACAAATAGTACAACAAATCTTGTGGTTAAATTCAAATATAGTAATTGATAAAAAAAACTGTATTTATCGAAGAAATGTTTAAAAAAGGTATAATTTTTGTGAATGATATCATAAATAGGACTGGTGGAGTAATGTCACACATGCAGCTAACACAGACATATGGAAATGTCTGCTCTACCCAAAATTACAACCAATTAATTGCAGCATTACCACAAAAATGGAAGAGGCAGGTGGAAGGGGATAAAAGTAAGGAACTTGTATGTCGGCCTTATATTAAAGAACATAAATGGTTAAAGAAAAGTGTGATAAATAAAAACATATACCAATTTCATTTAAGGACCAAAAAACTTACAGCTGTGCCATATAAATTGCAAAATAGTTGGGAAGAGATTTTCGATGTACCCATTCCATGGCACATGGTTTATGAATTGATACGCAAAACAACGCCGGATTCAAAACTTCGAATTTTTCAATTTAAATTATTGTACAAAATTCTTGCAACTAATAGAATGTTATATATATGGGGGATACAATCTTCTCAGCTCTGTAGATTCTGCTGTGAGGAGGCAGAGTCATTAGACCATTTATTTTGGTATTGTCCGCATGTAGCTAGTTTTTGGTCACAGGTCCAGGAATGGTTGAAGAATTGCAACATTTGCGTAGAACTAACGCTACAGATAGCAATACTGGGGGATTTGAAAAGCCATAGTCAATCAATCAATAATATAATAATTATTTTAGCAAAAATGTTTATTTTTAATTTACAATCCGTGGAAGCTATGAGAATAGGAAGATTCAAATCTTTTGTGAAGCATCACAGCACAGCTGAAAAATATATGGCAAATAAAAATCCGAAATGGATGATGTTGGAAGATAGATGGGAAAGGTTGAGTGGAGCTGAAGGGTGGGACTAATAACAAGATAAACAATGTAGGGCATACGGGATCTGTGAAATGTGTATAGGTGCGGAGCTATTGTAAAATAGCACAGTTACAAGTGGAAATCAAACTGGATGGACAACAGAAATAGAGGAAGGACTAAGAACAAACAAGAGAGAACTATTATAAAGTAGACTGTGTCTGTAAATGTGTATAAGATGTATAAATTGAAGGTAAAAACAGAAATGTTTATCAGTTTACTCCAATTGGGGGATCGGTGGTAGGGTTTGCAGGGAATAATAATAAAGGTATACTCTTTAAAAAAAGTATGTATGTCTATGTAGGTATGTCTATGTATATATGTGTATATGTATGCATACGTGAATGGATATATATATTTACCCAAAAAAATATGGGGGATTGGAAATGATGCAGACAATTACATTGGAAACAACATTCTTTCCGCAATATTAAGCTGATCCACCCCCCAAATAAAAAAAAATAAAAAATAAAAAAAGGACGTGTCTGAGAAGCTATTTGGCATCACAGCTAGCCTAGCTGCTAGCTAGCTGGACATCAAGCTAGCGAGGTGTTCTTGAACGCAGCCCACGATGCAGTTAGCCATTGTGGCTGGGACCGCAGATTGTCCCGGGTTTGTGGCTGTCTAGATCCCTGCTGTTTGTTGTTTTCAATCTTCCCTGTGACCTGCCCTGTCTGGAACTGCGAGGAGTAACAGCCTAACATACGTTGCTAGCTACCATGACAAAGACCAAAGCCGGCGGGAGTACCATTGAGGACAGTGTCAGTGGTGTCTCTCTATCACACGGGAAGGATCTTTTAAACGAACAAAATGAGACCTATAAGCAGTTGTTGCAACAACAAGAAAATAGTTTAAAGTGTTTTGTCCAAATACTCGTGGACTCTACTAATAAAAGAATGACCAGAGAGGTCCAGGACCTGAAGAACAGTTTGCAGTTCTCCCAGGGTGAGCTCGACAAGTTGAAACAGGAGAACGGCAAGTTAACAGCAATCTGTAAGTCAGTGAGAGAGGACATCAGTTCTGTGTGTGAATCCATGATAACAATGACAGATAAATGAGACTATGTCGAGGGACAATCAAGGCGAAACAACATGGTTGTGGACAGAATTGTAGAATCTCCACATGAGACCTGGATGGAGTCTGAGTACAAAGTGAGGGAAGGGATCTCTGAGAAATTGAAGATGGACCACAGGAAGATTGAGGTGGAGCGTGCCCATAGGACTGGAAAACCCACCACCGGCCCAGGTGATAGGCCCAGGTGATAGGCCCAGGTGATAGGCCCAGGTGATAGGCCCAGGTGACAGGCCCAGGTGATAGGCCCAGGTGATAGGCCCAGGCCGATAGTGGTCAAGTTCCTGAGGTTCAAGGACAAGGTAGCTGTTCTGGAAAGAGACAAGAACTTGAGAGGAACATATATTTTCCTCAACGAGGACTATCCTGAACCTGTGCTCCAGAAGAGGAAAGAACTGATCTCAGCCATGAATGCTGCCAGAGCGTGTGGGGACATTGCGTACATCCGCTATGACAGGCTCATTGTCCACCTTCTCTCCCAGAAGCCTTGAAGGGATGAGAGAGCCAAGTCTATGGGTTCGTAGCCTCAACCCCGCAGCACACACATTAATGGACTGCTGAATGTATATTTTTTTCTCTTGCTTTGTCTGCTCTTTTCAATATTATATTATTATCTTTGATAAGCTACCCAGGAAAGGGATGACAATAGCCCATATTAATATACGTAGCCTTAGAAATAAGGTTCATGAAATCAATAACTTGCTAACATCAGATAACATTCACATATTAGCCATTTCTGAGACTCACTTAGATAATTCATTTGATGATACATCAGTAGCAATACAAGGATATAACATCTATAGAAGAGACAGAAATGCTTATGGGGGAGGAGTTACTGTATATATTCAGAGCCATATCCCTGTAATAATTACAGAAGATCTTATGTCAAGTGTTATTGAAGTGTTGTGGTTGCAGGTTCACTTGGCACATCTAAAGCCTTTTCTTTTGGGGTGTTGCTATAGGCCACCAAGTGCTAACAGTCAGTATCTAAATAATATGTGTGAAATGCTTGATAGTGTATGTGACGTAAACAGAGAGGTCTACTTTCTTGGGGACCTGAATATTGACTGGTTTTCATCAAGCTGTCCGCTCAAGAGGAAGCTTCTTACTGTAACCAGTGCCTGTAATCTGGTTCAGGTTATTTATCAACCTACCAGGGTGTTTACAAACACTACAGGAACAACATCATCCACATGTATCAATCACATTTTTACTAATACTGTAGAACTTTGTTCTAAAGCTGTATCTGTACCCGTTGGATGCAGTGATCACAATATAGTGGCTATATCCAGGAAAGCCAAAGTTCCAACAACTGGGCCTAAAATAGTGTATAAGAGATCATACAAAAGATTTGGCTGTGAGTCTTAGGTGGATAATGTTAAAAATATTTGTTGGTCTGATGTGATTAATGAGGAGCATCCAGATGCTGCACTTGATGAATTTATGAAATTGCTTCTTCCAATTATTGATAAACATGCACCTGTTAAAACTTCTTTGTGATAAGGGGGCAGCATTTTCACTTTTGGATGAATAGCGTGCCCATAGTGAACTGCCTCCTACTCTGTCCCAGATGCTAATATATGCATATTATTATTACTATTGGATATAAAACACTCTGAAGTTTCTAAAACTGTTTGAATGATATGGCAGGGAAAAACCTGAGAAAGAATCCAAACAGGAAGTGAGAATTCTGAGGCTGGTCGATGTTCAACTCATCGCCTATTCAAGTCCCTGTAAGATATGGATCTGTTTGCACTTCCTACGCCTTCCACTAGATGTCAACAGTCTGTAGAACGTTGAATGAGATCTCTACTGTGATGTTTAGCCGGATGGGAGGTGTTTCAGTCAGTGGTCTGGCAGAATGCCAGTTCCTGGTCACGCACATTCCAAATGATATTGTCTTGCTTTCCATTACTTCTAGAGACACAAAGGAATTCTCCGGTTGGAACGTTATTGGATAGTTATGATAACAACATCCTGAAGATTGATTCTCTACTTAGTTTGACCAGTTTATTCGACCTGTAATATAACTTTTTGAAGTTTTCGTCCGAGTTCGCCTGCATCTGCGCGAGCGTTTGGACATGTGCACTAAACGTCCTAGCAAAAGTAGTTACTTGGACATAAGTAATGGACATTATCGAACAAAACAACGATTTATTGTGGAACTAGGATTCCTGTGAGTGCATTCTGATGAAGATCATCAAAGGTAAGGGAATATTTATGATGTAATTTCGTATTTCTGTTGACTCCAACATGGCGGAGAAATGTTGTTATATCTGAGCGCTGTCTCAGATTATTGCATGGTGTGCTTTTTATGTAAAGTTTTTTTGAAATCTGACACAGTGGTTGCATTAAGAACAAGTGTATCTTTAATTCTATGTAAAACATGTATCTTTCATCAAAGTGTATGATGAGTATTCCTGTTATTAGATGTGGCTCTCTGCAATTTCTCCGAATATTTTGGAGGCATTTCTGAACATGGCGCCAATGTAAACTAAGATTTTTGGATATAAATATGCACATTATCGAACAAAACATACATATATTGTGTAACATGATGTCCTATGAGTGTCATCTGATGAAGATCATCAAAGGTTAGTGATTAATTTTATCCCTATTTCTGCTTTTTGTGACTCCTATCTTTCGCTGGGAAAATGGCTGTGTTTTTCTGTGGCTATGTACTGACCTAACATAATCGTTTGGTGTGCTTTCGCCGTAAATCCTTTTTTGAAATCAGACATGTTGGCTGGATTCACAACATGTGTAGCTTTAATTTGGTGTCTTTCATGTGTTATTTCATGAGAGATTGATTTTTATAGTAATATATTTGAATTTGGCGCGCTGCATTTTTTCTGGCTTTTGGCCAAGTGGGACGTTAGCGTCCCACATATCCCAGAGAAGTTAAGAAACTGACTGTTAGAACTGTTAAGGCTCCATGGTTTGATGAGGAATTGAAAAACTGTATGGTTGAAAGAGATGGAGCAAAAGTAGTGGCTAATAAGTCAGACTGTACATCTGACTGGCTGACTTACTGCAAACTGAGAAATTATGTGACTGAACTCAACAAAAAGAAGAATAAACTTTATTATGAAGCCAAGATCAATAATATAAAGAACGATGGAAAAAAACTATGGAGTACTTTAAATGAAATGATGGGCAGAAAGACTAATGCAACTCCATCTTTCATTGAATCAGATTCATCAGAAAACCATTTGATGTTGCCAATTATTTTAATGATTATTTCATTGGCAAAGTGGGCAAACTTAGGCAGGAAATGCCCACGGCAAACAGTGAGCAATTATATTCATGCATAAAACAAGTAATAATGATAGAAAAGCAGTGCAAGTTTGAATTTTGTAAAGTTACTTTGGGAGAGATGGAAAAATTATTGTTAACGATCAATAATGACAAACCTCCTGGCAAAGACAACTTAGATGGAAAGCTACTGAGGATGGTAGCTGACTTTATAGCCACTCCTATCTGTCATATTTTGAATCTGAGCCTAGAGGAAAGTCTTTGTCCTCAGGCCTGGAGGGAAGCCAAAGTCATTTGGCAAAGTAAACAGCAGACCTATCAGTTTGCTGCCAGCTCTGAGCAAACAGTTGGGAAAAAATGTGTTTGAGCAAATACAATGCTATTTCTCTGTAAACAAATTAACAACAGACTTTCAGCATGCTTATAGAGAAGGGCACTCAACATGTACTGCACTGACACAAATACTGATGATTGGTTGAAATAAATTGATAATAAGGAGATTGTGGGAGCTGTACTGTTAGATTTCAGTGCAGCCTTTGATATTACTGACCATAACCTGTTGTTGTGCTATGGCTTTTCAACCTCTGCCATATCGTGGATTCAGAGCTATCTATCTAATAGAACTCAAAGGGTTTTCTTTAATGGAGGCGTCTCTAATGTCAAAAATGTAAAGTGTGGTGTACTGCAGGGTAGATCTCTAGGCCCTCTACTCTTTCCTGTCTTTACCAATGACCTGCCACTGGCATTAAACAAATGCATGTGTGTCCATGTATGCTGATGATTCAACCATATACGCATCAACAACCACAGCTAATGAAGTCACTGAAACCCTTAACAAAGAGTTGCAGTCTGTTTTGGAATGGGTGGCCAGTAATAAACTGGTCCTGAACAGCTGAATCTGGTAAAGAATGGTGTGGCTGTTGAACAAGTTGAGGAGACTAAATTACTTGGCATTACCTTAGATTGTAAACTGTCATGGTCAAAACATATAGATTCACTGGTTGCAAAGATGGGGAGAGGTCTAGCCATAATAAAGAGATGCTCTGCTTTTTTGACACCACACTCCAAAAAGCAAGTTCTGCAGGCTCTAGTTTTGTCTAATCTTGATTATTGTCCAGTCGTGTGGTCCAGTGCTGCAAGGAAAGACCTAGTTAAGCTGCAGCTGGCCCAGAACAGAGCAGCATGTTTTGCTCTTAATTGTAATCAGAGGGCTGATATAAATACTATGCATGCCAGTCTCTCTTGGCTAAGAGTTGAGGAGAGACTGACTGCATCACTTCTTCTTTTCATAAGAAACATTAATGTGTTGAAAATCCCAAATTGTTTGCATAGTCAACTTACACACAGCTCTGACACAAACACTTATCCCTCCAGACATGCCACCAGGTTGTCTTTCATAGTCCCCAAATCCAGAACAAATTCAATAAAACGTACAATATTATATAGAGCCCTTATTGCATGAAACTTCCTTCCATCTCATATTGCTCAAATAAACAGCAAACCTGGTTTCAAAAAACAGATGAAGCAACACCTCACGGCACAACGCCTCTCCCCTATTTGACCTAGATAGTTTGTGTGTATGCATTGATATGTAGGCTACGTGTGCCTTTTTAAAAATGTATGTCGTTTTGTCCTGTTCTTGTCTAATGATGTTCTGTATTGTGTCATTCTGTATTATGTTTCATGTTTTGTGTGGACCCCAGGAAGAGTAGCTGCTGCTTTTGCAACAGCTAATGGGGATCCTAATAAAATTCCAATTACCAAAATACCTCCCCTGCCCCTTCCCCTCCCTTGCCTCTTCCCCTTCCCTGCCCCTTCCCCTTCCCCTTCCCTGCACCTTCCCCTTCCCTACCCATTTCCCTGCCCTGCCCCTTCCCCTTCCCTGCCCCTTGCCCTTCCCTGCCCCTTCCCTGCCCCTTCCCCTTCCCTGCCCATTTCCCTGCCCTGCCCCTTCCCTGCCCCTTCCCCTCCCCTTCCCCTTCCCTGCCCCTTCCCTGCCCCAGAGTAGATCATTTAGAGACCGTCTCTTTTTTCATCCTTTTCTTCTCTGCTTCTTCGACACACCAGGTCTGTACGTCACGGGCTCTGGTATGCTGTGGACCGTTAATGATGTTCTAGGAGAGAGGGCCCTCAGGGTTGTGTTTGTGCATGGGCTTTACTCTTTTCTCTGTTCCACACATTCAGACCAATACAACATTAATTCACTATTCAACTTAGATTATCTTGTTTGTTTTTTATTCTGATCCCCCAATGATTTTATTAAGTACATGTACCAGCTAAGTTAATGTCATTTTTTCCAACATTGTTGCTTTAACTGACATTTGTAGGGCACATACATTTTGAACATTAAATAAATCCTTTGCATATCCACTTCCTCAGACGTCATGTTAATGATAATCTCTCGTCCACAGATCAACGTAGACATAACTGGTACCGTAGAATCTGCCGGGAAAGAATGGGATGCGTGGGATAACGAACAGCAGTAGTTCCTGTGGTTTGGGTTTTTTGTAAAATCATGATTTCGCAAGTGTTAGTATCTTTCAAATTTGGGGGAGGGGAAGGGGAGGCGACCTTCGGCGCATAGACTTGCCCATAACTTGCAAAGAGAGAAGGTGGAGCTCCTTGTTCTAGCATCTCTTCATCTCTTCTCTTAACATGTATGGACTAAGAGCAGCAGTAGTTCCTGTGTTTGGGTTTTCGTCACTGGTTATTTGGACAAATCATCCTTTTGCAGGTGTTAGCCAGTTTGGCCAGTAACTTGCAAAAAGAGAGAGGGTGGAGCTCCTCGTTCTATCATCTCTTGATCCATCTGACAAATTGTGCAAGATTTTAGTTCCGGGTTAATGAGAATCCATCATTAACCACATGGAACGTTAAATAAACATTTGATCACATCCTAACAACCCCACTTAGACGGACTGGTCGAGATGTACATTAAGCATAACAACATACAGCAACAGGCAAATGTATCATACATTTACACAGCAGCCGTGCATGGCGTCAGTTCTACAGTGGGGCAAAAAAGTATTTAGTCAGCCACCAATTGTGCAAGTTCTCCCACTTAAAAAGATGAGAGAGGCCTGTAATTTTCATCATAGGTACACTTCAACTGTGACAGACAAAATGAGAAAAAAAAATCCAGAAAATCACATTGTAGGATTTTTTATGAATGTATTTGCAAATTATGGTGGAAAATAAGTATTTGGTCACCTACAAACAAGCAAGATATCTGGCTCTCACAGACCTGTAACTTCTTCTTTAAGAGGCTCCTCTGTCCTCCACTCGTTACCTGTATTAATGGCACCTGTTTGAACTTGTTATCAGTATAAAAGACACCTGTCCACAACCTCAAACAGTCACACTCCAAACTCCACTATGGCCAAGACCAAAGAGCTGTCAAAGGACACCAGAAACAAAATTGTAGACCTGCAGCAGGCTGGGAAGACTGAATCTGCAATAGGTAAGCAGCTTGGTTTGAAGAAATCAACTGTGGGAGCAATTATTAGGAAATGGAAGACATACAAGACCACTGATAATCTCCCTCGATCTGGCGCTCCACGCAAGATCTCACCCCATGGGGTCAAAATGATCACAAGAACGGTGAGCAAAAATCCCAGAACCACACGGGGGGACCTAGTGAATGACCTGCAGAGAGCTGGGACCAAAGTAACAAAGCCTACCATCAGTAACACACTACGCCGCCAGGGACTCAAATCCTGCAGTGCCAGACGTGTCCCCCTGCTTAAGCCAGTACATGTCCAGGCCCGTCTGAAGTTTGCTAGAGAGCATTTGGATGATCCAGAAGAAGATTGGGAGAATGTCATATGGTCAGATGAAACCAAAATATAACTTTTTGGTAAAAACTCAACTCGTCGTGTTTGGAGGACAAAGAATGCTGAGTTGCATCCAAAGAACACCATACCTACTGTGAAGCATGGGGGTGGAAACATCATGCTTTGGGGCTGTTTTTCTGCAAAGGGACCAGGACGACTGATCCGTGTAAAGGAAAGAATGAATGGGGCCATGTATCGTGAGATTTTGAGTGAAAACCTACGTCCATCAGCAAGGACATTGAAGATGAAACGTGGCTGGGTCTTTCAGCATGACAATGATCCCAAACACACCGCCCGGGCAACAAAGGAGTGGCTTCGTAAGAAGCATTTCAAGGTCCTGGAGTGGCCTAGCCAGTCTCCAGATCTCAACCCCATAGAAAATCTTTGGAAGGAGTTGAAAGTCCATGTTGCCCAGCAACAGCCCCAAAACATCATTGCTCTAGAGGAGATCTGCATGGAGGAATGGGCAAAAATACCAGCAACAGGGTGTGAAAACCTTGTGAAGACTTACAGAAAACGTTTGACCTCTTTCATTGCCAACAAAGGGTATATAACAAAGTATTGAGATAAACTTTTGTTATTGACCAAATACTTATTTTCCACCATAATTTGCAAATAAATTCATTAAAAATCCTACAATGTGATTTTCTGGATTTCTTTTTCTCATTTTGTCTGTCATAGTTGAAGTGTACCTATGATGAAAATTACAGGCCTCTCTCATCTTTTTAAGTGGGAGAACTTGCACAATTGGTGGCTGACTAAATACTTTTTTGCCCCACTGTATGTGCTGATCGCTTTTTTACAGAAAATTAGTTAACACAAAAATGAGTTCACACCATTTAGATTTAAGAGGTGATTTTGCATGAGGGTTCCGATGCATGTGAAGTTCCATTCCCACGGGGAGGTTAATTAACACTGTAAGTACTCAAACATTATGCACTAATAATGTCACTAGTTATTCTTTACAGGCCTTCTCCCAGGAATCCATTCAGCTTTTCTTCCGTGGACTAATAGGATTCTCAAGGCATGAATCAATTGCTATTACATTGCCAAATGACCCTGGAAAGATTTCCTCTGCTATTTGGGTGGTTTAGACAGAAATATTTCCTCTGCTATGTGGGGGGTTTAGACAGAAAGATTTCCTCTGCTATTTGGGGTGTTTAGACAGAAAGATTTCCTCTGCTATTTGGGTGGTTTAGACAGAAAGATTTCCTCTGCTATTTGGGAGGTTTAGACAGAAAGATTTCCTCTGCTATTTGTGGGGTTTAGACAGAAAGATTTCCTCTGCTATTTGGCTGGTTTAGACAGAAAGATTTCCTCTGCTATTTGGGGGGTTTAGACAGATTGGTGGGATCCTGTGGAAGACCTATATTGAGAATGAAGAATGTGTTTGTTTTAATTGACTGCGTTTTGTATCTTAACGTTTATGTCTATATTGTCTATATGTCACATCTGCTCCTGCTACCCCCCTAGTAAACATTCGGTGTCTCCTTGACCTGCAGCCACTCCTCCAGTACACTCTCTCTCTCTCTCCCTCCCTTTCTGTTTGTTTGTGATTGTGTGGTTGGAGACAGGTGTGCTGGAGCCAGAGCGGATCCTCACCAGCTGCAACCCGTTCCATAATCAAGACCTCTACAAATACTCAGTCTTGCCACTTCCACTCTGCCACATTTTAATCTCTGCTCAGTCAGTTTATGACTCTAGCTATTTATGATTATTCAAGATCCTGTTACCCTGCCTGATGCTGTTTATCCTCTCACTGCAGATTTGCCGCTCTGACTCTGGCTCCTGTTCCAAATCTCACCACCCTGCTACCCTGTTCTGGATTCACCACAAAACCACTCCATTGGATTCCTCTCCGGACCTGTTTACCCTGTTCCAACCCAGCTAACTCCAACCTCAGCCTCCACATCTAATTTCCTACCACTCATCAGAGCTTCTCCGGATCTGCACACCATATCTCCCCGTGTTACAATAAATACCTTGGTTCATTCATCCCTGTTTCTTGGTCTGAGTCTGATCTTGGGTTCCCTTGTGCTGCTCCGCATAACACTATATTTATGTTTATCTATAATTGCCTGTTGTAGGTGCTTGTTTTTGTATTGTGCAGTTCTTATTTGTAAAAGAGACTTTAGTCTCAATATGACTTCCCTGTTGAATTAAAGTTAAATAGAGTGTGCTCCTCACTGACCCAGGCTGATGTAGAAGGACGCCAATATAATGTAAAAATCCATTATAAGATCCTGTCCATGAAGGTGAAATGTTCAATATCTGTGTTGGGGATAAAGGGAGAGCATGGTACGATATCGAATTGCTAATTTCCTTTTTTATATTTATCTTATAGTCTCAGACAATCTAGACGTCATGTCTAACTGGGGATTGAGCTGTTTTGTGAATGCTACAGTACAAAGGGAAACATTGACATATGCGTCCAAATGCAGAGCGGCAAAGACAAAGTACAACTGAAAACAAATCCGCTTCCAACTACAACTGTGCACACATGAGCCTGTGTGTTAATTTATGCAAATCAGTAGCTTTTGTGCTTTGGTTTACTAAGCTTTTCTAAATATTGCTTTTTTATTGTCATTTTACCTCTTTTATCTGAGAAGTGAAAGACAAGGATGGCTGGAAGGGACATGTGAAAGGAGAGCAGAAGTAAATAACCCAGAGGCTCCAACACCCATACATTCAAAGAACGTTGCGAAAATCCCTGCTTTTGCAGATACAACAACTGGTTTTGTTTGTGAAGCCTTAAGAAGCTATTGGCTATCTCAGAGAGAGATTGGTACACTATTGGCTTTCTGAGAGAAACACAGAGAGCGAACGAGAGAGTTATTTAAAAATAGCTTTATTGGTCCACTACTCAGCTATGTGCAGAATACCGTAGCTTCCCTCTGCTACCAGACAACATCCAGGAGACACATTCAACAACAACTAACACGGGACTGTAACTACTCCTGTTTCCGTTCAGAAGTTGTGCTGCAAAACGCACTGTTCATTTAGTTTCTGTGATTCCTACACTATGTTAAGCATGTCCCGAGTGGCATAGCGGTCTAAGGCACTGCATCTCAGTGCTAGATGCATCACTACAGACACACTGGTTTGAAACAAAGCTGTATCACAACCCGCCGTGATTGGGAGTCCCATAGGACGGCGCACAATTGGCCGGTGTAGGCCATCATTGTAAATAAGAATTTGTTCTTAACTGACTTGCCTTGTTAAATAAGGGTTACCTTCACCTTTAAAAAAGAATAACAAATAAAATGTACTTCCTAAGAATAGAGTGACAGAAGCACAGTGTGGCTGAGTTGACTCCCCGAAGAGTAAGTACAATGTTTGTCCTGATCTTCTTAGTGAATACTAAAGGCTGTATGTAGTATGTTGAGAATGGTTGGCAGGGAGAGCCATTCAACAGTGTTGGGGGAAGGATTGCTTCCTTTTTCCTCTGCGCCTTATAACAACCTGATACACACTGATCATCTGATTGCTGTACAGGAGCGACTGCTTTCATCCGTTCTGCTGAAAAAATAGATCATGTTGCATACTTGTCTGAGAGATGGTGCTGCCAGTCCCAAGGTCTCCTGGCCCCTCCCTCTGAGCACACAGAGCACAATCCACAGGAAGATGTTAGGAAGATTGTTCTGCTATTTCCAACCCGGTCTTCCCCTTGTAAATCTGTTTCAGGGAGAGCTTCTCTTCACAAGACAAAACTATTTAAAGCTCACTCATCATCCCATAAATTTGGCAACTTCGGTCTTTTATCAATCATATCCACTTCACGCACATAAATGTAACATTGGATGTTTGTGATTGACTGGGGGTAAGATCAATCCCATTTACTTTTACGGTCTGGGTTAGCTCTAAGGTGCAAACTACTGTACATATTTTGAACAAACCGAGATTTGGAACATGGAACAAAATAACATGTTCTTTGGAACTGATGGTGTTCCAAAGAACACCCCCATCCCTCTCCCCCATTTCCTGATACGCTTTGGGGTGGCAGGTGGCCTAGTGGTTAGATCGTTGGGCCAGTAACCAAAAGGTTGTTGGATGGAATCCCCAAGCTGACAAGGTAAAAAAAAATATCTGTTGTTCTGCCCCTGAACAAGGCAGTTAACCCACTATTCCCCGGTAGGCTGTCATTGTTAATAAGAATTTATTCTTAACTGACTTGCCTAGTTAAATAAAGGTTAAATAACTTATTTTTTTAAACACACCTTCCCTATCTCCCAATTAACAACAGTAATCCTATTTATAAACCTCTCCTCCAACTTTCAACACCAACCAGGGGTTGGAACCAGTTCAGGGAACAGAACCGAAAACCGGAAAATAACAAAAAATTTCGAGGAACAGAATCAGAAACGGGAATGAAAGTGATCTATACTGTTCTAGAACAGAACCGTTATTTTTAAAAGCCTGGGAATCGGTTAATTACATTATTTTAGCTTCTCTGCATTTTTTTCAAGTCCCACAAAAAAAAATGTACAAAGCGCCTACTGTATGCAAAAGCCCTCTGTCACCATATTCCAGTTGAAAATCTTTGCCAGTGTGTTTGCGTGTGTAAGATACCTGCCTCTCCCCCTCCGAAGCATTGCCTACTATAGCCTACTGACATTACAAGCGTAATTCAGAAGTCAGGGAGAGAGATGTTTAATTATAAAATAATTGATTAACTTTTTCAATGCTAGTTATGGATACTATATTTATCATGATTTATTAACTAAAAAAAGATAAGTGTCACGCCCTGACCTTAGAGATCCTTTTTATGTCTCTATTTTGGTTTGGTCAGGGCGTGAGTTGGGGTGGGCATTCTATGTTTTGTTCTATGTTGTCATTTTCTATGTGTTTGGCCTGGTATGGTTCCCAATCAGAGGCAGCTGTCAATCGTTGTCTCTGATTGAGAACCATACTTAGGTAGCCTGTTCCCACCTGTGTTTGTGGGTAGTTGATTTCTGTTTTTGTGTCTGCACCAGACAGTACTGTTTCGGTTGTTCTCTTTGTTGTTTTGCTATTCAGTGTTCAGTTCAACTAATAAAGGATGAACACGTACCACGCTGCACCTTGCTCCTCACCTTCTCCTTCCAACAGCCGTTACAGAACTACCCACCACCAACAGACCAAGCAGCGTGGAAAAAAGGAGGAATGGACATGGGAGGACATTCTGGACGGGAAGGGATCCTACACATGGGAGGAGATCCTGGCTGGAAGGGATCGCCTCCCATGGGAACAGGTGGAGGCAGCCAGGAGAGCGGAGGCAGCAGGAGAAGGGAACCAGCGGTACGATGGAACACGTCTGGCAAGGAAGCCCGAGAGGCAGCCCCCCAAAAAATAATTGAGGGGGCACACGGGGAGTGTGGCGGAGTCAGGTTGGAGACCTGAGCCCACTCCCCGTTCTTACCGGTGCGAGCATGTGACTGGTCAGGCCCCGTGCTATGGGGTGAAGCGCACGCTGTCCCGGCCGAGCATCCACAGGCCGGTGTGCTCGGTGCCAGCGTCCCGCATTTGCCGGGTGGAAGCTGGCATCCAGCCAGAACGGGTGGGGCCAGATCTGCGCTCGAGACCGCCAGTGCGCCTCCACGGCCCAGTGTATCCGGTGCCTCGGCCAAGGAAGAGGCCTCCTGCATGTCTCCCCAGCCTGGTGAGTCCTGTGCCTTCTCCCAGAGCCAGGCCTCCTGTGTGTTTCTCCATTCCAGTGATGATCCAGGGCACGAAGCCTCCAGTGATGATCCCTGGCAAGAAGCCTCCAGTGATGATCCATGGCACGAAGCCTCCAGTGATGATCCATGGCACGAAGCCTCCAGTGATGATCTATGGCACAAAGCCTCCAGTGATGATCCATGGCACGAAGCCTCCAGTGATGATCCATGGCACGAAGCCTCCAGTGATGATCCATGGCACGAAGCCTCCAGTGATGATCCATGGTAAGAAGCCTCCAGTGAGGAGTTATGGCACGAGGCCTCCAACGAATGTCGTCAGTCCGGAGCCTCCAGCGACGCCCTCTAGTCCGGAGCCTCCAGCGACGCCTTCTAGTCCGGAGCCTCCAGCGTTGCCCTCTAGTCCGGAGCCTCCAGCGACGCCCTCTAGTCCGGAGCCTCCAGCGACGCCCTCTAGTCCGGAGCCTCAAGCGACTCCCTCCAGTCCGGAGCAGCCAGAGTCTCCCTCCTGTCCGGAGCAGCCAGAGTCTCCCTCCTGTCCGGAGCAGCCAGAGTCTCCCTCCTGTCCGGAGCAGCCAGAGTCTCCCTCCTGTCCGGAGCTGCCAGAGTCTCCCTCCTGTCCGGAGCTGCCAGAGTCTCCCTCCTGTCCGGAGCTGCCAGAGTCTCCCTCCTGTCCGGAGCTGCCAGAGTCTCCCTCCTGTCCGGAGCTGCCAGAGTCTCCCTCCTGTCCGGAGCTGCCAGAGTCTCCCTCCTGTCCGGAGCTGCCAGAGTCTCCCTCCTGTCCGGAGCTGCCAGAGTCTCCCTCCTGTCCGGAGCTGCCAGAGTCTCCCTCCTGTCCGGAGCTGCCAGAGTCGACCTCCTGTCCGGGGCCCGCTGCGAGGGTCCCCAGTCCGGGGTCGGCGGCAAGGGTCTCCGCTACAGAGGCGCCACCTAAGTGGGCCAAGACTAAGGTGGAGCGGGGTCCACGTCCCGCACCAGAGCCGCCACCGCCGATAGATGCCCACCCAGACCCTCCCCTACAGGTTTAGGTTTTGCGGCCAGAGTCCGCACCTTTGGGGGGGGTACTGTCACGCCCTGACCTTAGAGATCCTTTTTATGTCTCTATTTTGGTTTGGTCAGGGCGTGAGTTGGGGTGGGCATTCTATGTTTTGTTCTATGTTGTCCTTTCTATGTGTTTGGCCTGGTATGGTTCCCAATCAGAGGCAGCTGTCAATCGTTGTCTCTGATTGAGAACCATACTTAGGTAGCCTGTTCCCACCTGTGCTTGTGGGTAGTTGCTTTCTGTTTTTGTGTCTGCACCAGACAGTACTGTTTCGGTTGTTCTCTTTGTTGTTTTGCTATTCAGTGTTCAGTTCAACTAATAAAGGATGAACACGTACTACGCTGCACCTTGGTCCTCACCTTCTCCTTCCAACAGCCGTGATTTTATTTTAATACTGGTGCTGCTCTGCACACACAAGCTTGTTAGCTGGTTATCTCTGGTCCATAGCCACGGGAAGTAGGGGTGGTGATAAATCTAAATAAATAACAAATGCCCCCCCCACCCGAAAAAATAAAATTAAAATTAAGAATCCACAACTCTCGGGAGTTCAAAGACATTCAAAGTTCCCTCATAGAAGCCGCTCCTCCATAGGTCTAATTCTGTGGACCTAATTTAGATAATGCATGTCATAACAAGATGCCCAGTGCTTCAAGCCTCCTCCTCCTCTCTCGCTTTCTCTCCACCCGCAAAATTTCTGTCGCATCTCTCGCCCTACACTTCTCTGTCCAATGCATATACAGTTGAAGTCAGAAGTTTACATACTTAGGTTGGAGTCATTAAAACTCGTTTTTCAACCACTCCACAAATTTCTTGTTAAACTATAGTTTTGGCAAGTTGGTTAGGACATTTACTTGTCATGCACAAAGTAGTTGTTCCAACAATTGTTTACAGACAAATTATTTCAATTACAATTCACTGTATCACAATTCCAGTGGGTGAGAAGTTTACATACACTAAGTTGACTGTGCCTTTAAACAGCTTGGAAAATTCCAGAAAATTATGTCATGGCTTTAGAAGCTTCTGATCGGCTAATTGACATAATTTGAGTCAATTGGAGGTGTACCTGTGGGTGTATTTTAAGGCTATCTTCAAACGCAGTGCCTCTTTGCTTGACATCATGGGAAAATCAAAAGAAATCGGCCAAAAAAGTTGTAGATTTACACAAGTCTGGTTCATACTTGTGAGCTATTTCCAAATGCCTAAAGGTACCACGTAGATCTGTACAAACAATAGTACGCAAGTTTAAACACCATGGGACCACGCAGCCGTCATACCGCTCAGGAAGGAGTTGCGTTCTGCCTCCTGGAGATGAACGTACTTTGGTGCGAAAAATGCAAATCAATCCCCGAACAACAGCAAAGGACCTTCTGAAGATGCTGAAGGAAACAGGTACAAAAGTATCTATAGCCACCGTAAAATGAGTCCTATATCGAAATAACCTGAAAGGCCGCTCAGTAAGGAAGAAGCCACTGCTCCAAAACCACCATAAAAAAGCCAGACTATGGTTTGCAACTGCACATGGGG
The DNA here is from genome assembly GCF_045679555.1 of Salvelinus alpinus. Lineage (NCBI taxonomy): Eukaryota > Metazoa > Chordata > Actinopteri > Salmoniformes > Salmonidae > Salvelinus > Salvelinus alpinus. Next base: position 46,221,596 of record NC_092098.1, on the reverse strand, counting down.
ACAAAGATTGTACTTTTTGGAGAAATGTCCTCTGGTCTGATTAAACAAAAATAGAACTGTTTGGCCATAATGACCATCGTTATGTTTGGAGGAAAAAGGGGGAGCCTTTGCAAGCCGAAGAACACCATCCCAACCGCGAAGCACAGGGGTGGCAGCATCATGTAATGGGGGTGCTTTGCTGCAGGAGGGACTGAAGCACTTCACAAAATAGATGGGGAAGGAAAAGTATGTGGATATATTGAAGCAAAATTTCAAGACATCAGTCAGGAAGTTAAAGCTTGGTCGCAAATGGGTCTTCCAAATGGACAATGACCCCAAGCATACCTCCAAAGTTGTGGCAAAATGGCTTAAGGACAGCAAAGTCAAGGTATTGGAGTAGCCATCGCAAGCCCTGACCTCAATCCTATAGAAAATTTGTGAGCAGAACTGAAAAAGCGTGTGCGAGCAAGGAGGCCTACAAACCTGACTCCGTTACACCACCTCTGTCAAGAGGAATGGGCCAAAATTCACCCAACTTATTGTGGGAATCTTGTGGAAGGCTACCCGAAACGTGACCCAAGTTAAACAATTTAAAGGCAATGCTACCAAATACTAATTGAGTGTATGTAAACTTCTGACCCACTGGGAATGTGATGAAATAAATAAAAGCAGAAATAAAAAATTCTCTCTACTATTATTCTGACATTTCACATTCTTAAAATAAAGTGGTGATCCTAACTGACCTGAGACAGGGAATTTTTCTAGGATTAAATGTCAGGAATTGTGAAAAACTGAGTTTAAATGTATTTGGCTAAGGTGCATGTAAACTTCCGACTTCAACTGGAAACAACTATAGCTTACCCGCTCCATAGCAAGCTACTCAATCTGCACTTATTGGTGAAGTAATTGAATGTCGAGCTAAATGTCAAACAAATGTTGATTTCTGATTTCCGGGGTTTAAAAATGAACAGAGAGAAACAATAAAAACTGTTACTTTTTGTGGTTTCGAACCGGTTCAGAACTTTATTTTGCTGGTCGGGAACAGTGGAACGATACCAAAAAAGAATGGTTCTGTTCAGAATGAACCTATTGAAAACGTAGATGGGTTCCAACCACTGACACCAACACATCTGACTGAACAGCAAACCCACTCTTGTATTATATATATTTGAGAAAAATGCATTGTACTTGTTATGCAGGTGAATGAGGACCCAAAAGCGACGTAATAGAAACAGAGTCTTTATTCCAGTATCAAACAAACAATGATTCTCCTGGATATATCAAAGGTAAATCCAAAACAGGAAACTGAAATCCTCTCGTCAGTAGAGAGGAACGACAGGAGACGCGACCACAGACTGCAGGTCGCTTCAGGAAGGCACAGGCCGTAGCTGACATAGACACCTGCTCACACGCAGCATCTGAAGAAGGCAAAAACACGACAGGGCGGAACAAGGACACAGGAACAGCAAACATCAAACAAGAATCCGACAAGGACAGAAGCGGAAAACAGAGGGAGAAATAGGGACTCTAATCAGAGGGCAAAATAGGGGACAGGTGTGGAAGAGTAAATGAGGTCGTTAGGAGAATGAGAAACAGCTGGGAGCAGGAACGGAACGAAAGAGAGAGAGAGCGGGAGAGGGAGAGAGGGAGGAGGAGAGAGAGAGAGAGAAAGAGGAAAAGAACCTAATAAGACCAGCAGAGGGAAGCACAGGGACAAGACATGATGATCAAAGACAAAACATGACAGTACTGTAGTATATCTTTTCACAACTTGAGAAGAAATCCAACCAACAGGTCATTGTACAGAATGTTTTTTTATTTGATGTGAGTACATTTTCAAAATTCCTATTCTTGTATCTAAAGACATTTCAGGTGAAGTGGTACTGTCTTTAATTCATAACATTGTACACCTGTGGAGAAACATCAGCAGACACAATCCACGCTTTTGTCCTTATCTTTTTTTTGCAAGTATTTTTTTTGGTAATTATTTCAGTTTTCACGTGTTCACAATAACAGACTAAATTATCTTCAATAATTCTTATACCAACATGCGCACAATGTTTCGGACCTTTTTGTAATCAAAACAACACCAAACAATACTCTGTTTCTATGTGCTGGTCTGTCGTGGCTGCTTCATTCTATTGTGGTTTTCTTTATGGATCACAGATTCAGAAGGGCGTGTAATAAAAACTAAATGACAGGACTTGCATTCACTTAGAACAAGGGCTCTACCACTGGGTATAACTAGCTAGAACACAGTCTCAGACAGATCGCTCCAACTGAAATAGAAAATTGCATACTTTAATCTCCCTCTCTCTTGTAATATATGTTTTTGACGGTAAAACAGATCCATCCTAATTGCATTAATTTCATAATTGATTCCTCAAACTGTGTAGGATAGAAGTTTTAAAAATGGCAAGGTCTGAATATTAATTTTGGGGGGTTTTGGGACTGAGAAGGGTCTATTTCTGATCATTAATTAATTATCAACTATATTCAAATACAATCCTCTCTGATGATTGATCTATGATTTTATTCATGTTACCATATAGTGTGCATTAAGTGAGTATGTACAGGTTTATCTTTTTCAAATACTTTCTTGTTAATTACAATATAATTCACCCAACATTGTGCAAAAAAGCTCCAGTCTACATTTGAAGGCCACCGTGTGTCTTGTCATTCCACTATGCTCTTTTTCAGAACTTGTAAACTAGAGTACTTAGTAAGACTAATCTTTTTGAACTGGGTTTTAGTTTAATCTTTATTTAACTAGGCAAGTCAGTTAAGAACAAATTCTTATTTTCAATGACAGCCTCAGTACAGTGGGTTAACTGCCTTACTCAGGGGCAGAACGACAGAGTTTTACCTTGTCAGCTCAGGGATTTGATCTTGTAACCTTTCAGTTACTAGTCCAACGCTCTAACCACTAGGCTACCTGCCGCCCAGTAAAGTGGTAAGTAAGGTGATGTAAGGTGATGGTAAACAATATACAATCAACTCAAAGGAACATGATGTTTTTAAAAACACTGAACAAAAACTGCACTCAGGTCCTCACTGTCAGTTCAGTGACTCTGGTTGTAACCAACATGTGCAGTATTCAGATTGACAAACACACAAAGGAAATGATCCCATATTTACAGATCTGCAAAATGGGCAGCATTCACTTTTGCATCGCCATCGTATAACCATCTTTGTTCAAGGTTTAACATGCTGAATAATCCTCTTTATAGGCTCTGCTGTTGTGGAAGTAACACAAAACCACCTTGCAGACTCTCCTCGAACAGGGCTACTCATGTGAGCCTACCAAGTGTGCTACGCTCACAGCATCATCAGTTACAGTATATTACAAACTGGGTGGTTTGAGGCCTGAATTCTGATTGGCTGAAATTGGTATGACAAAACATTTATTTTTACTGCTCTAATTACATTGGTAACCAGTTTAAAATAGCAATAAGACTCCTCAGGGGTTTGTGATATATGGCCACTATACCACAGCTAAGGGCTGTGTCCAGGCACTCCGCGTTGCGTCGTTCATAAGAACAGCCCTTAGCCGTGGTATATTGGCCATATACCACACCCCCTCGGGCCTTATTGCTTAATTCGACTATGCACAGGCCAGTGTGAGACACCTCCCACTATGATTCTACAGGTATAATGAAAAGAACAACATTAACGTCAGTCTACTGTATTATTCAGACTTTCATTCAGATCTCAGGGATGACAATGTTACAGCTTGTTGATGGATGTCATTATTTACATATAAAATATAGTACATTTTTGGGTTACTTAGAATATGATATTTACATGTGATAGGTTCTGTAGCTATCATTTTAAACAAATGTAACTGACAACATAAAATACTTTGGAATGAAGATAGTCCTTTGTAGCTCAGTTGATAAGACATGGTGCTTGTAACACCAGAGTAGTGGGTTTGATTCCTGGGACCACCCATACGTAAAATGTATGCACACATGACTGTAAGTTGCTTTGGATATAAGTGTCTGCTCAACGGCATATGTAAAATGGAATATCTTGATAGAAAATGAATCTAAATGGGGAAAACCACATTGTGTACAGTATTAACTTCCAATCCTCTGTTTGTATAGAGATCTAAATCATACCACTGTATAGTAGTCAAAATGCATGGATTGTTCATGTTATTTTTAAAGAAAACAAATATGTTTTGTATAGGAAGTCAACAACTATATTTTATATGTGTGCTGAGTATTTCATTATAATGTATAATTTCCATGATAGTGATTCTGGAAAATACATACAATGGGCATTGCAGGGGAAACTAAAAAGATCCTAACAAATAGAGACTGTTTTAGACCTAGAAAAATAAATATAAGATTGCATCAAATAAAGAAAAATGACTATTTCTGCTTTTGTCTTTGAACTATTTTGGTGTTATTTTAATCAGCCCATGTCTTTCATGAGATCTGAATCAATTATCACTATTGATCAGAACTGGGTTGAAATACCATTTCAAATATTTTAATTACTTACCCATACATTTTAAGTAAGTATTCAGATATATTTTATTTGAAAAGACAAGTAATTGACCATTTTAATGTATTTGAAAATAGTATATGAAATAAGTATCTGAAAATCCTCTTAAATACAATATGATTGACTATGTGGGTTTTTCAAATAACCATTGAGGTACTCAAATAAAAGTACTGAAAATACTCAGAAAAATATTTGTATTACAAGGTACTCAAAGACACATATATTTGAACCCAGGTCTGCTATTGATATCTGACAGTCAGATGTATGGAGTATTATTTTCAATGCAATTGTGCTTTGAAGATTTGATTGTATCGAAGACCTATATCTTTCAGTGTTTGATGAGCAGATGAATCGGTTTCATGATATTCATAACATCCCAGTTGTATATCCAAATCCTTTCACGTCATGACGCTTTAATAACAGACAAAGCCATTTAATAAGCAATAAGCTAAAACTGTGAAGTCACTATGAAAAGTACAACATTCAGTAGCAATGCCTAGTGGAAATTATTGAAAGCTCAACAATTGATCATGCTGTTTAATTAAATATAGATATTTTTCAGGCTGAAGAAACAAGAGCATCGTCACCAGTTTGACCTTTGAATCCAGAGCTAGAGTGAAAGTATATCCAAAAGAGCGGTTCGGAGGAGAGTGACGAAGTGCCCAACAGCTCACCATCATCTTGTACATGTTGTTGATGTTGCACATCATAGTTCTGTTGTTCAGTTAGCGTTGAACGTTTTAGCGACTAGCTCTACAGAACTGAAGTGTACTGCAGCAGCAGTAAATAGACCATGCAGTCTGTATCTGTATCTCACGATAACAAAATAAGATTTGCAAAGTTTGTCCATATTGTATCAGTTATACTGTATGTAATATTACACAAAAAAATTACATAATTATGGAAATTATTAGAAAATGTCTGTGCTTTGTCATTTTTAATTCTCTATTGCACATTATAAAAAAGGAAATGTTCACATAACAAACGTGTGTTGTGACTAAATTACAACATAATATTTAGATGTGGTATACAGTGAAAACAAGAGCAGCATGTCCTCATCAATGACCTACAAGCCTCATCAATTTCTGCAAGGATGTCCCCAACCATGTCTATTGCCCTCATCAATGTACCCCAGCACCTAATCATCAATATCTATTGACCACCATGCCAACAACTACGACAGAAACCATCAACCTGTCATGGGATGTTGAGCAATGCTATCCTGCCTATTCTTTTCTGCACTCAAGTCACACATCCATTGTTAAAATAAGCCTGTGTGTATGTGTGTGTATGTGTGTGTGTGTGTGTGTGTGTGTGTGTGTGTGTGTGTGTGTGTGTGTGTGTGTGTGTGTGTGTGTGTGTGTGTGTGTGTGTGTGTGTGTGTGTGTGTGTGTGTGTGTGTGTGTGTGTGTGTGTGTGTGTGTGTGTGTGTGTGTGTGTGTGTGTGTGTGTGTGTGTGTGTGTGTGTGTGTGTGTGTGTGTGTGGCAACACCTACGATAACTGTTAACCCCTTTGGGGAAAGCACCTTCACAGGACTACGCCTCTCTTTTCAGTCCTGTTTCTTGTTTCTTTTGACTTGTATCTCATTAAAACAAACTCCTCCTTCACGACCCCTTAAGGAACATCTTAATGTGTGTCCATTTCCATCTGAAAGCCGTTTTGATATATCTTTCGATGTTTTTCAAATTCGCCAACTGACTATGGCTGTATCCATTTTGGGAGGTTAGCCATCAGTTTGATACTTGGGGGAGTTTAAAGAATAGTGGTGAAAAAAATCCCATACTTCCTCTGGAGTCTCCTGCGTTCCTGAAAGTGTTGAAATCGAACCAGCTATTCATCCTTCCCACTCTGGCAGCAGTTATTTTTAGAAAGAGCATTGTCGGGACAGCATGAATAATTTATCATTCTGATGCACATTTATCTTCAACCTCCGTGTTACCTGAACGCAGCTCCTGCACCAATAACAGCATGGGGTCAAAACTCATCAATGTGTGTAACACAATCTCACGTACAGACCAATTGTGCTCTTTAGTGCTTTTAAAAGATTGTTGATAAAACTGTGCCATCAGATATATCCTTGGAGAGTAAGAGGAAGAAAGATATGTCTTTTGTCCATTGTCATTATTTCATTGAGAACAGCCATCCAGAACCTAAAGCATAAGTTATACAGTAGACGCTCCGAGGCAGTGGTGAACACTTACATACATACATACATACATACATACATACATACATACATACATACATACATACATACATACATACATACATACATACAGTGCCTTCAGAAAGTATTCACGCCCCTTGACTTTTTCCAAATGTTGTTGTGTTACAGCCTGAATTTAAAATGGATTAAATGGACACAATACCTCATAATGTCAAAGTGGAATTATTATTACATATTAATTAAAAATGAAAAGTTGAAATGTCTCGAGTCAATAAGTATTCAATCCCTTTGTTATGGCAATCCTAAATAAACTCAGGAGTAAACATTTTGTATGGACTGTGTGCAATAATAGTGTTTAACATGATTTTTGAAAGACTATCTCATCTCTGTACCCCACACACAGACTTATCTGTAAGGTCCCTTAGTTGAGCATTGAATTTCAAACACAGATTCAACCACATACACCAGGGAGGTTTTCCAATGCCTCGCAAAGAATGGCACCTATTGGTAAAAAAGAGACATTGAATATCCCTTTGAGCATGGTGAAGTTATTAATTACACTTTGGATGGTGTATCAATACACCCAGTCACTACAAAGATACAGTGTCCTTCCTAACTCAGTTGCCAGAGAGGAAGGAAACTGCTCAGGGATTTCACCATGAGGCCAATGGTGACTTTAAAATAGTTAGAGTTTAATGGCTGTGAGAAAACTGAGGAAGGATCAACAACATTGTAGTTACTCCACAAAAATAACTAAATGACCAATTGAAAAGAAGGAAGCCTGTACAGAATAAAAAATATTCCAAAACATGCATCATGTTTGCAATAAGGCACTAAAGTAAAACTGCAAAAAATGTGACAAAAAAAGTAACTTTTTGTCTTGAATACAAAGCATTATGTTTAGGGAAAATCCAACACAACACTGAGAACAATCACTGAGAACTACTCTTAAGAGTTTTTCAGGATAAAAAAGAAACAGAATGGAGCTAAGCACAGGCAAAATCCTAGAGGAAAACCTAGTTCAGTCTGCTTCCAAAGGACACTGGGAGACAAATTCACCTTTCAGCAGGACAATAGCATAAAGCACAAGGCCAAATCTACACTGGAGTTGCTTACCAAAAGGACAGTGAATGTTCTTGAGTCGCCGAGTTACAGTTTTGACTTAAATCGGCTTTAAAATCTATGGCAAGACTTGTCTAGCAATGATCAACAACCAACTTGAAAGAACTTGAAGAATTTTAAAAAGAAAAATGTGCAAATACTGCACAATCCAGGTGTGCAAAGCTCTTAGAGACTTACCCAGAAATAATAGCTTTAATCACTGCCAACAGTGATTCTAACATGTATTGAGTCAGAGGTGTGAATACTTATTTAAATGAGATATTTCTGTATTTTATTTTCAAAACATGTTTTCACTTTTTCATTATGGGGCATTGTGAGTAGATGGGTGGGAAAATCTATTTATTCCATTTTGAACTCAAGCTGTAACATAACATAATGTGGAATAAGTCAAGGGGTAAGAACACTTTCTGAAGGCACTGTACATATATTAAAACATACGTGCAAACATACTGTACATACATACACACATACAATACATACATACATACATACATACATACATACAATACATACAGTTACCTAAACAGTCATGGTTTTATGCTTGTCTCTGTGACTCCTACAGCAGCTAGCCTGGCTCCGTCTCTATGACTCCTACAGAAGTTGACCTGGCTCAGTCTCAGAGACGGTACTTTCTCAGCAGCTCCGCCTGCCACATGTACTTCCTCTCCGGGAAGCGTTCAGGGATCTTGATCTTACGAAAGTCCTGGATGCACTTCTCCAGCTCCTCCTCAATGGTCATCTTCTCCTTAGCTGGCCTCTTCTTACAGGTGCTGGTGTCTCGGGAGCTAGTGGTGAGCGTGCGGAGGAGATCACTCTTCCTGCGCTGTTCTGACTGCTGCAGCATCTGCACTGGGCCCTTCTTCAGCGGCCGGTCCAGGGTCTGGACATGGGAGTGGGACTGCCGGTTGACTGGCCCACAGATGACGGTGCCCTGGGGTGAGCTGGCCTCTGACTGGCTCTCAGAGCTGGAGGTGGAGAGGTCGTTGAAGGAGGTGCCGCTCTCGCCCTCTCCGTCACCCTTGTGGTTCTTGCAGCAGCAGTCGCAGGGTGGGGAGGACCACCGAGAGGTGCCACCTGGAACACAGAGGGAAGAGACGGTGAGACAAGGTCTAGAAACAAAATACAACACAATAACAAGGTCAGTTTGGCGCTGGCAATATGCTGCTGTCACTGCATATGGCAAACCTTTGAGCATTACATTTTATCTAAATTGAGTCACCCAAAACATGGCTTGTCCTTGGACAAAGAAATGGACTCTAAACAAATAAACACACCAAAGAAGTGAAGTCATCTCTGACACAGAGGGAGAGGAATAATAAACAAAAAAAGGTCACAGAACAATGTTCCTTCCTGAATGACATAGTTGCTTTACATAAGAATCAAAGATCCAGACAATAGTTGTTGAAGTTTTAGTCACAATAAGTGGGTCGGAAAGTCTATAGACTGTTTATCTTGAATCTTCTTCGGATGTGTTTGAAGCAGACAGCACACTCACCAGCCCCAGACTCAACCGTGCACTGGTAACTTCCTTTGACACTTGGCTATTGTTTGCATGCAACTTTGTGTGTGTGGTTCAATTGTTCCCCAAAAAATGTAACTCAAAGGAATTGATGTTATGTAACAAATTGCTGGTTGTATAGTAGAGCAGTGTTCTCAGCTGTAATGTTTAGGTAGCATATAAACCAAGGCTTATTTATGTTTCATGGTTACCTCTTAAATAATTCAATAAAGAGGGAGCTATTGCCTATGAATTTATTTCCAATTTAGCAAGAAGAAGACATCGCCTCTTGAAACACAAGTTTTCTTTTCATCAAGTTCAATCCAACAGTTTCATTTTATGTACAGCACAGCATTTAACATCTATAAAAAAGTATGTACTGGCAAATATATCATTTGGCTTTTATTAATCTAAGCATCAACAGTGGTTTAAATTAGTTTACTTACTAGCATGACGAGAATCTATTTATACATCCTACATGTATTCATTTTATACCCCAGTCTTTCCACAAGACCCGTCATGAATCATTCACAGTAGGCTATAAATCTATATAGTAATTACGGTCATATAAATATGATATTATTTGCAGTCAGATTTCAGGGAGCTCTGATGTCGTTTTCCAACACTCACTGTCATCTAAGTATAACCCGTGCATAGCTGCACACAGTCGAGCGCTACCTCTGTGGAATAGGGCAGGCCATCACATCTTGTGACAGAAATGGAGCGAAACGCCCTCAGTCACAACCACTCCGGCAGCCACACAAAAACTCCATGGCTGCCTGCCCTAAGGGCCCTGGTCGAAAGTAGTTCACTACATAGGGAATAGGGTGCCATTTGGGATGCAGCCTGTAATTACCACTGACAGCACAACACATCTTTCCCTACTCAGTGGAGGACTGTGAATACTAGGCTGACATCTGACATGAGGGTTGGGTTCTTTCTCTTGTGTTTATGTGCCAGGGAGGGCAGGCAACAGACATCTCTTGTGTTTATGTGCCAGGGAGGGCAGGCAACAGACATCTCTTGTGTTTATGTGCCAGGGAGGGCAGGCAACAGACATCTCTTGTGTTTATGTGCCAGGGAGGGCAGGCAACAGACATCTCTTGTGTTTATGTGCCAGGGAGGGCAGGCAACAGACATCTCTTGTGTTTATGTGCCAGGGAGGGCAGGCAACAGACATCTCTTGTGTTTATGTGCCAGGGAGGGCAGGCAACAGACATCTCTTGTGTTTATGTGCCAGGGAGGGAAGGCAACAGACATCTCTTGTGTTTATGTGCCAGGGAGGGAAGAACACAGACATCTCTTGTGTTTATGTGCCAGGGAGGGCAGGCAACAGACATCTCTTGTGTTTATGTGCCAGGGAGGGCAGGCAACAGACATCTCTAGTGTTTATGTGCTGGGGAAGGCAACAGACATCTCTTGTGTTTATGTGCCAGGGAGGGAAGGCAACAGACATCTCTTGTGTTTATGTGCCAGGGAGGGCAGGCAACAGACATCTCTTGTGTTTATGTGCCAGGGAGGGCAGGCAACAGACATCTCTTGTGTTTATGTGCTGGGGAAGGCAACAGACATCTCTTGTGTTTATGTGCCAGGGAGGGAAGGCAACAGACATCTCTTGTGTTTATGTGCCAGGGAGGGAAGAACACAGACATCTCTTGTGTTTATGTGCCAGGGGGGGCAGGCAACAGACATCTCTTGTGTTTATGTGCCAGGGAGGGCAGGCAACAGACATCTCTTGTGTTTATGTGCCAGGGAGGGCAGGCAACAGACATCTCTTGTGTTTATGTGCCAGGGAGGGAAGAACACAGACATCTCTTGTGTTTATGTGCCAGGGAGGGCAGGCAACAGACATCTCTTGTGTTTATGTGCCAGGGAGGGCAGGCAACAGACATCTCTTGTGTTTATGTGCCAGGGAGGGAAGAACACAGACATCTCTTGTGTTTATGTGCCAGGGAGGGAAGAACACAGACATCTCTTGTCTTTATGTGCCAGGGAGGGAAGGCAACAGACATCTCTTGTCTTTATGTGCCAGAGAGGGAAGGCAACCAACCTGGACCCAGGGGTAAACGTAAATCCAGGACACTCCCATTAGTATGATACAGTATTCTAAGTTTTGTATGGTATGTATTAATTTGTGGATGTCCATCATCAATTTCGTATGATAAACTCAGCAAAAAAAGTAACGTTCCTTTTTCAGAACCCTGTCTTTCAAAGATAATTCGTAAAAATCCAAATAACTTCACAGATCTTCATTGTAAAGGGGTTAAACACTGTTTCCCATGAACATGCACCTGTGGAACAGTCGTTAAGACACTAACAGCTTACAGACGGTAGGCAATTAAGGTCATAGTTATGAAAACTTAGGACACTAAAGAGGCCTTTCTACTGACTCTGAAAAACACCAAAAGAAAGGTGCCCAGGGTCCCTGCTCATCTGCGTGAACGTGCCTTAGGCATGCTGCAAGGAGGCATGAGGACTGCAGATGTGGCCAGGGCAATAAATTGCAATGTTCGTACTGTGAGATGCCTAAGACATCGCTACAGGGAGACAGGACGGACAACAAGTATATAACAAGTATTGTTTTAACCATGTTATGAGGCTATACAGTGTTTGTTTACATTTACAATGTTTAAAAACATTGAAGAAAGACAAGCTTATATTTTGGGTTCTCATGGAGTGTGACAGTTGAACCCACGAGGCATTTATAAGTTACATTCTGGATATATATAATTCATAAGTTCAAAAATGGATGTAGCAACTACAGATTGTCCCTTTAAGTCTATCAAAAGTGTGTGAGTTTCAGCAGGTGTCCATTAGGTCTATGGATAAAAAATGTTATCAGCATGAATTAGATTGAGCAATAAAAGCCCCACTTTTATTCCGTAGGCTGGGATCTGCACTATGCAGCTGTTGTTCCATAGGCTTGGATCTGCACTATGCAGCTGTTATTCCATAGGCTGGGATCCTCACTATGCAGCTGTTATTCCATAGGCTGGGATCCTCACTATGCAGCTGTTATTCCATAGGCTGGGATCCTCACTATGCAGCTGTTGCAAGAGCCCATTCTTCACTGGCTACCCACTGGTTTCAAAAACAATGATTGATAGGCAGCTTAAATTTCTTGAATTCAACCATTATTGGGTTCAAATACACATTTAGATTTGTGAACAGCCATCCACAACAACCACAATCCATAAGGTGCAAATAGCTAAATGAGAGAGCAGCAGTGTAATTCACATCAATTCGCTATGTATATATTAATAATAAGTGAAATCCATATTGCTGTAGACTACACCACTGCTGTCATCCTTACCTCCAATCGTTTATTCAAGTTGGAAGACAGCAGTCGCACCATTGGAAGACATAGCTTCGACTGTAGCCAACAAAAAACAATTTGTGCTCTTTTCTCGCGATTGATCAGATACATTTGGTGTGTCATCGTAGTGGTCTCTGACTTGTGGTCAGACTCACTCAGGTGGAACAAACTTAAACTTGCGCCTTTTTCAATGCTGATTTTGATGTCATTGAGAAAACAGAGAAGTGTCAAAGATTTTTTTTTTGCAAACATCCTTTCTGATTTTAAAAGTAATCCTCAAAGTAATCATCTAGTTTTTCAAAAGTATCTGTAATCTGATTACAATATTTTCGTTGGTAACATAACAGATTACAGTTACCATTTTTTGTAATCCCTTACCTGTAACGGATTACATGTATCCGTTACTCCCCAACACTGGACTTGGTTGTGGGGACAGTAGTTAGGAACTGTACTGCTTTTATTTTCTTAGAATCTGTTAGGTAAATCCCCTGGTGTTGACAGACACCTTGTACACCTTTTACAGTATTTGGCCAGGCATGGTCCTATCTACTCTTCTCTCACATTCACATGTGGAATTATCACCTGTTTGTCTACGATAATTGAAATAGTTAAAATTATGATAATGTCCTTTTAGTGTAAGAGCTGTTTGAAAATGCCACCTAACATTTTTGCCTGTTTTGGTGGGATGGAATTTTGGCCTGACATCATCAGGCAGTAAATTAGTTAATAGACAAATATGAAACCATGTTCCAAAACTCTCTGCCAATAACAGCTAGTTTTCAGTTTTCCCCTCCCCACTCAGACCACTCCCACGTAGACCACTCCCACGTAGACCACTCCCACTCAGACCACTCCCACGTAGACCACTCCCACGTAGACCACTCCCACTCAGACCACTCCCACTCAGACCACTCCCAGACAATTCTGGCAAAATTCTTGCTTGAGAAAATCCTCCTTGCTAAAAAGCTATTTTTGTTTCTAGATGACCGTTTTGAAAACAATCACAGTAAGGTACTTAATTGTTACACAGAAATGATTTGATATTGAGATAAAATTGGCTGCATTGGACCTTAAACAATGGTTGTGAGTGACAACCTAAGATAGAAATATTACAGACTTCCACATGACAATGAACTCTACTTCTCTACACTAAAACGGTCAAGAGATTAAATTGAAGATGTTTCCGCTCGTCACAGGAGGTTAGTAGAAAACATATTAGTGACTCGGGCTCTGACAGCTCTATTCACATCATAAACCACTGGATCAGTGCAGATGAAGGGGAGGAGACAGGTTAAAAAAGTTTTTGTTAAGCCTTGAGACAATTGAGACATGAATTGTGTATGTGTGCCATTCAGAGCGTGAATGGGCAAGACAAAATATTTAAGTGCCTTTGTATGGTACTGGTACAGTATAGTACTGTAGTAGGTGCCAGGCACACCGGTTTAACGGTGTCAAGAACTGCAACGCTGCTGGGTTTTTCACGTTCAATACTTCCTGTGTGTATCAAGAATGGTCCACCACCCAAAGGACATCCAGCCAACTTGACAAAACTGTGGGAAGCATTGGAGTCAACAAGGGCCAGCATCCCTGTGGAACACTTTCAACACCTTGTAGAGTCCATGCCCTGACAAACTGAGGCTGTTCTGAGGGCAACTTAATATTAGGAAAGTGTTCCTAATGTTTTGTACACTCAATGTATAAGCTAGTCAGCAACATATACTGTATGCCGTGGGGGATGGGAGGATGGGTTGTCACATGAGACGTGGGCCAGAGTCTCTCTCTCTGTGTCAATCCATACCTCCCATGTTGTAAGCCACACCTGTGGCTGGCATCACTCTTTCCCCTGTCACTGGCACCACACCATCACCTGCCCAGGCAGGGATAGAACATGCTATGTCCAGAGCCCTGCTTGGTCCAAGGCTGTGGGGCTGTGGGGCTGTGGGAATAGAGGCTGTGAGGCTGTGGGATTAGAGGCTGTGGGAATAGAGGCTGTGAGGCTGTGGGAATAGAGACTCTGGGGCTGTGGGAATAGAGGCTGTGAGGCTGTGGGAATAGAGGCTGTGGGGCTGTGGGAATAGAGGATGTGGGGCTGTGGGAATAGAGTTTGTGGAGCTGTGGGAATAGAGGCTATGGAGCAGTGGGGCTGTGGGAATAGAGGCTGTGGAGCTGTGGGGCTGTGGGAATAGAGGCTGTGGTGGGAGCTGGTTCATGTGATCTCATGTGTTCTCTCTGACTAGAGGCTGTGGGAATAGAGGCTGTGGAGCTGTGGGGCTGTGGGAATAGAGGCTGTGGGGCTGTGGGAATAGAGACTGTGGAGCTGTGGGGCTTTGGGAATAGAGGATGTGGGGCTGTGAGAATAGAGGATGTGGGGCTGTGGGAATAGAGTCTGTGGAGCTGTGGGAATAGAGGCTGTGGAGCTGTGGGGCTGTGGGAAAAGAAGATGTGGTGGGAGCTGGTTCATGTGACATCATGTGTTCTCTCTGACTAGAGGCTGTGGGAATAGAGGCTGTGAAGCTGTGGTGCTGTGGGGCTTTGGGAATAGAGGATGTGGAGCTGTGGGAATAGAGGCTGTGGTGCTGTGGGAATAGAGGCTGTGGGGCTGTGGGAATACAGACTGTGGAGCTGTGGGGCTTTGGGAATAGAGGATGTGGGGCTGTGGAAATAGAGACTGTGGTGGGAGCTGGTTCATGTGATCTCCTGTGTTCTCTCTGACTCTGGTACGGGAGGTCTGAGGCTGTCGTTGTCCATCCCCAGCCCACATGCTCCCTCCCTCTCTGATAGACTTCCTACGCCCTGAGCTATTGATCTCATATCTCAGAGGGGACCTCTGCCGTCACAGTTATCAGAGCCCACAAAGGGAGCTGCCTCTCCTCCTCAGACAGCCACCTCCCTCCTCCTCCTCCCCCTCCATCACACAGCTCTCCTCCCTGCTTTGCACTAAGCGTCCCTATCAATCTGCCTGCTCCTCCAGCATGCCTACCCGCGCTGCTCTGCTCTGCGTGCCACGCATCTTTCTCCCCTCTGTCTCTCCGTCCACCCATCCATCTTCAGGCCCCTCTGTCTCTCTGTCCACCCATCCATCTTCAGGCCCCTCTGTCTCTCCGTCCACCCATCCCTCTCTCCCCTCTGTCCCTCCATCCACTCATCCATCTTCAGGCCGCTCTCCAACCGTATCAGTTAATCAGCGGCTCGGTGGAGGTGTGCAGACAATTGCCCCCTGATTGATTTCTGTCAAAAAGCGCCCTGATGTGCCCAGGGTATTTACGGAAGACAAAATCATCTCTGTTGAACAAAAGCAAATAACTCCTCTCATTGTAATTTGTTTCAGTTTGGCACGTGAAAGCGACTGACATGCATATTTTTAATAGGCTAAGACAATGTATTCCTTGCTTGAAATAGTGAGTGAGGCTAGATTTGCAGAGTAAAGGCAGGACAGATGTAGGATCTTAATTTGAGCCAGTTTGCTACAGCAGGAAAATAATCCTGCAGCAGCATGAAATGTGAATTATTATGTGGATTATAATTCATGGACACAGGGATGCTGGCCCATGTTGTCTCCAATGTACCCTACAGTTGTGTCAAGTTGGCTGGATGTTCTTTGGATGGTGGACCATTCTTGATACACACAGGAAACTGTTGAAAGTGAAAAACCAAGCAGCATTGCAGTTATTGACACACTCAAACCGGTGAGCCCGGCACCTACTACTGTAGGGCAGCCCAGCCCCAGAAGTAACTCTTCTTATCAACTGTACGCAAGAATTTCATTGTGTTGTCTTGGGAATTCAGCCTTCTCTGTGTTGATCTTGCCAAACCCCATTGTTACACCTCTGAGAAGCATAGATTCCATCCTGTAGGTCTGATATCTGATTGGAGGTTAACTTTACATGTACAGTAATATTATTGGTCAACAACTCAGGTTTTGAATCCAAATAACTCAGATGCTTATTAAAGGGTTTAAGATTCATTGTTCTTTCTCTTATGTGTTCCTGACCTGCTGTGGTGAGATACTCTCTTTCCTTCTCCACCGCATGCACTTCTGGGGCATGACCTTTCAGGCTATGGTTTCAATTCAATTCAAAGGGGCTTTATTGGCATGGGAAACATATGTTAACATTGCCAAATCAAGTGAAAGAGATAATAAACAAAAGTGAAATAAACAATAAAAAATGAACAGTAAACATTACACTCACAGAAGTTCCAAAAGAATAAAGACATTTCCAATGTCATATTATGTATATATACAGTGTTGTAACGATGTGCAAATAGTTACATAAACATAGTTACATAAACATAAATATGGGTTGTATTTACAATGGTGTTTGTTCTTCACTGGTTTCCCTTTTCTTGTGGCAACAGGTCGCAAATCTTGCTGCTGTGACGGCACACTGTGGTATTTCACCCAAGAGATATTTGAGTTGATTTAAAAAATATATTTGTGGGTCTGTGTAATCTGAGAGAAATATGTGTCTCTAATATGGTCATACATTTGGCAGGAGGTTAGGAAGTGCAGCTCAGTTTCCACCTCATTTTGTGGGCAGTGTGCACATAGCCTGTCTTCTCTTGAGAGCCAGGTGTGCCTACGGTGGCTTCTCTCAATAGCAAGGCTATGCTCACTGAGTCTGTACATAGTCAAAGCTTTCCTTAATTGTGGGTCAGTCACAGTGTTCAGGTATTCTGCCACTGTGTACTCTCTGTTTAGGGACGAATAGCATTCCAGTTTACTCTGTTTTTGGTAAATTATTTCCAATGTGTCAAGTAATTATCTTTTTGTTTTCTTGGTTAGTCTAATTGTGTTGCTGTTCTGGGGCTCTGTGGAGTCTGTTTGTGTTCGTGAACAGAGCCCCAGGACCAGCTTGCTTAGGGGACTCTTCTCTGGGTTAATCTCTCTGTAGGTGACAGCTTTGTTACGGAATGTTCGGGAATCGCTTCCTTTTAGGTAGTTGTTGAACTTAACGGCTCTTTTCTGGATTTTGATAATTAGCAAGTATCGGCCTAATTCTGCTCTGCATGCATTATTTGGTGTTTTTCTGCATGCAGAGCCTCAATTTGGTGTTTTAGCCAGATGCTAATTGGTATGTTGAATTGTATGTTCCTTTTGATGGCGTAGAAGCCCCTTCTTGCCTTGTCTGTCAGATCGTTCACAGCTTTGTGGTGCTGATGTTTAGGTTGAAGTAGGCATAGTTTTTTGTGTGCTCTAGGGCAACGGTGTCTAGATGGAATTTGTATTTGTGGTCCTGGCAACTCTGACCTTTTTGGAACACCATTATTTTTGTCTTACTGAGATTTACTTTCAGGGCCCAGGTCTTACAGAATCTGTGCAGAAGATCTAGGTGCTGCTGTAGGCCCTCCTTGGTTGGGGACAGAAGCACCAGATCATCAACAAACAGTAGACATATGACTTCAGATTCTAGTAGGGTGAGGCCGGGCGCTGCAGACTGTTCTAGTGCCCTTGCCAATTATTTTATATATGTGTTGAAGAGGGTGGGGCTCAGCTGCATCCCCACCCCACAGCCCTGTGGTAAAAAAAATGGTGTTTTATTTTGTTCAAATTTAACTGCACACTTGTTGTTTGTGTTCATGGATTTTATAATGTTGTATGTTTTCCCTCCAACACCGCTTTTTATCAATTTGTATAGAAGACCCTCATGCCAAATTGAGTCAGAGGATTTCTTTTAAATCCACAAAGCATGAGAAGACTTTGCCTTTGTTTTGGTTTGTTTGTTTGTTTGTTAATTAGGGTGTGCAGGGTGAATACATGGTCTGTTGTATGGTAATATGGTAAAAAGCTCATTTGACATTTGCTCAGTACATTGTATTCACTGAAGAAATGTATGAGTCTGCTGTTAATGATAATGCAGAGGATTTTCCCAAGGTTGCTGTTGAAGCATATCCCACGGAAGTTATTGGGGTGAAATTTGTCTCCACTTTTGTGGATTGGGGTGATCAGTCCTTGGTTCCAAATATTGGGAAAGATGCCAGAGCTGAGGATGATGTTAAAGAGTTTAAGTATAGCCAATTGGAATTTGTGGTGTGTATATTTTATCATTTCATTGAGGATACCATCAACACCACAGGCCTTTTGGGTTTGTATTTTCTCCTGTAGTTTATTTAATGAAATTGGAGAATCTAGTGGGTTCTGGTAGTTTTTAATAGCTCATTCTAAGATTTGTTATTGATCATGTAAATGTTTTTGCTGTTTGTTCTTTGTTATAGAGCCAAAAAGATTGGAGAAGTAGTTCATCCATACATCTCTCTCTGACCATGCTTAGAATAATGCTTTGTAATGCTTGTTAATGCTTTGTAACTTAAGTTTATGCCTTGTATATGAATCCATTCATTTTACAAAGTCATTAAATACTCTTGCATAAATTATATTCTCCTACATTTCTTATTTGCCTATTACTGTAACTCAACTATAGTGTTCTATTACTGTAACTATTGTGTTCTATTACTGTAACTCAACTATAGTGATGTATTACTGTAACTCAAATATAGTGTTATATTACTGTATCTATAGTGTTATATTACTGTAACTCAACTATAGTGTTCTATTACTGTAACTCAGCTTTAGTGTTCTATTACTGTAACTCAACTATAGTGTTCTATTACTGTAACTCAACAATAGTGTTCTATTACTGTAGCTCAACTATAGTGTTCTATTACTGTAACTATTGTGTTCTATTACTGTAACTATTGTGTTCTATTACTGTAACTCAACTATAGTGTTCTATTACTGTAACTATTGTGTTATATTACTGTAACTATAGTGTTCTATTACTGTAACTATTGTGTTCTATTACTGTAACTCAACTATAGTGTTCTATTACTGTAACTATTGTGTTATATTACTGTAACTATAGTGTTCTATTACTGTAACTATAGTGTTCTATTACTGTAACTCAACTATAGTGTTCTATTACTGTATCTATTGTGTTCTATTACTGTAACTGAACTATAATGTTCTATTCCTGTAACTCAACTATAGTGTTCTATTACTGTAACTCAACTATAGTGTTCTATTCCTGTAACTGAACTATAGTGTTCTATTTCTGTATCTATTGTGTTCTATTACTGTAACTGAACTATAGTGTTCTATTACTGTAACTATAGTGTTCTATTACTGTAACTCAACTATAGTGTTCTATTACTGTAACTATAGTGTTCTATTACTGTAACTCAACTATAGTGTTCTATTACTGTAACTCAACTATAGTGTTCTATTACTGTAACTCAACTATAGTGTTCTATTACTGTAACTCAACTATAGTGTTATATTACTGTATCTATAGTGGTCTATTACTGTAACTCAACTATAGTGTTCTATTACTGTAACTCAACTATAGTGTTCTATTACTGTAACTCAACTATAGTGTTCTATTACTGTAACTATTGTGTTCTATTACTGTAACTCAACCATAGTGTTCTATTACTGTATCTATAGTGTTCTATTACTGTATCTATAGTGTTCTATTACTGTAACTATTGTGTTCTATTACTGTAACTATAGTGTTCTATTACTGTAACTTAACTATAGTGTTATATTACTGTATCTATAGTGTTCGATTACTGTAACGCAACTATAGTGTTCTATTACTGTAACTCAACTATAGTGTTCTATTACTGTATCTATAGTGTTCTATTACTGTAACTCAACTATAGTGTTCTATTACTGTAACTCAACTATAGTGTTCTATTACTGTATCTATAGTGGTCTATTACTGTAACTATTGTGTTCTATTACTGTAACTATGGTGTTCTATTACTGTAACTCAACTATAGTGTTCTATTACTGTATCTATAGTGTTCTATTACTGTAACTCAACTATAGTATTCTATTACTGTAACTTAACTATAGTGTTATATTACTGTAACTCAACTACAGTGAGGGAAAAAAGTATTTGATCCCCTGCTGATTTTGTACGTTTGCCCACTGACAAAGAAATGATCAGTCTATAATTTTAATGGTAGGTTTATTTGAACAGTGAGAGACAGAATAACAACAAAAAAATCCAGAAAAACGCATGTCAAAAACGTTATAAATTGATTTGCATTTTAATGAGGGAAATAAGTATTTGACCCCCTCTCAATCAGAAAGATTTCTGGCTCCCAGGTGTCTTTCATACAGGTAACGAGCTGAGATTAGGAGCACACTCTTAAAGGGAGTGCTCCTAATCTCAGTTTCTTACCTGTATAAAAGACACCTGTCCACAGAAGCAATCAATCAATCAGATTCCAAACTCTCCACCATGGCCAAGACCAAAGAGCTCTCCAAGGATGTCAGGGACAAGATTGTAGATCTACACAAGGCTGGAATGGGCTACAAGACCATTGCCAAGCAGCTTGGTGAGAAGGTGACAACAGTTGGTGCGATTATTCGCAAATGGAAGAAACACAAAAGAACTGTCAAACTCCCTTGGCCTAGGGCTCCATGCAAGATCTCACCTCGTGGAGTTGCAATGATCATGAGAATGGTGAGGAATCAGCCCAGAACTACACAGGAGGATCTTGTCAATGATCTCAAGGCAGCTGGGACCATAGTCACCAAGAAAACAATTGGTAACACACTACGCCGTGAAGGACTGAAATCCTGCAGCGCCCGCAAGGTCCCCCTGCTCAAGAAAGCACATATACATGCCCGTCTGAAGTTTGCCAATGAACATCTGAATGATTCAGAGGACAACTGGGTGAACGTGTTGTGGTCAGATGAGACCAAAATGGAGTTCTTTGGCATCAACTCAACTTGCCGTGTTTGGAGGAGGAGGAATGCTGCCTATGACCCCAAGAAACCATCCCCACCGTCAAACATGGCGGTGGAAACATTATGCTTTGGGGGTGTTTTTCTGCTAAGGGGACAGGACAACTTCACCGCATCAAAGGGACGATGGACGGGGCCATGTACCGTCAAATCTTGGGTGAAAACCTCCTTCCCTCAGCCAGGGTATTGAAAATGGGTCGTGGATGGGTATTCCAGCATGACAATGACCCAAAACACACGGCCAAGGCAACAAAGGAGTGGCTCAAGAAAAAGCACATTAAGGTCCTGGAGTGGCCTAGCCAGTCTCCAGACCTTAATCCCATAGAAAATCTGTGGAGGGAGCTGAAGGTTCGAGTTGCCAAACGTCAGTCTCGAAACCTTAATGACTTGAAGAAGATCTGCAAAGAGGAGTGGGACAAAATCTCTCCTGAGATGTGTGCAAACCTGGTGGCCAACTACAAGAAACATCTGACCTCTGTGATTGCCAACAAGGGTTTTGCCACCAAGTACTAAGTCATGTTTTGCAGAGGGGTCAAATACTTATTTCCCTCATTAAAATGCAAATCAATTTATACAATTTTTGACATGCGTTTTTCTGGATTTTTTTGTTGATATTCTGTCTCTCACTGTTCAAATAAACCTACCATTAAAATTACAGACTGATAATTTCTTTGTCAGTGGGCAAACGTACAAAATCAGCAGGGGATCAAATACTTTTTTCCCTCACTGTATAGTGTTCTATTACTGTATCTATTGTGTTCTATTACTGTAACTGAACTATAATGTTCTATTCCTGTAACTCAACTATAGTGTTCTATTACTGTAACTCAACTATAGTGTTCTATTACTGTAACTCAACTATAGTGTTCTATTCCTGTAACTCAACTATAGTGTTCTATTACTGTATCTATTGTGTTCTATTACTGTAACTGAACTATAGTGTTCTATTACTGTATCTATTGTGTTCTATTACTGTAACTGAACTATAGTGTTCTATTACTGTAACTATAGTGTTCTATTACTGTAACTCAACTATAGTGTTCTATTACTGTAACTATAGTGTTCTATTACTGTAACTCAACTATAGTGTTCTATTACTGTAACTCAACTATAGTGTTATATTACTGTAACTCAACTATAGTGTTATATTACTGTAACTCAACTATAGTGTTCTATTACTGTAACTCAACTATAGTGTTATATTACTGTAGCTCAACTATAGTGTTCTATTACTGTAACTATTGTGTTCTATTACTGTAACTCAACTATAGTGTTCTATTACTGTAACTCAAGTATAGTGTTCTATTACTGTATCTATAGTGGTCTATTACTGTAACTATTGTGTTCTATTACTGTAACTATGGTGTTCTATTACTGTAACTCAACTATAGTGTTCTATTACTGTATCTATAGTGTTCTATTACTGTAACTCAACTATAGTATTCTATTACTGTAACTTAACTATAGTGTTATATTACTGTAACTCAACTATAGTGTTCTATTACTGTATCTATTGTGTTCTATTACTGTAACTGAACTATAATGTTCTATTCCTGTAACTCAACTATAGTGTTCTATTACTGTAACTCAACTATAGTGTTCTATTACTGTAACTCAACTATAGTGTTCTATTCCTGTAACTCAACTATAGTGTTCTATTACTGTATCTATTGTGTTCTATTACTGTAACTGAACTATAGTGTTCTATTACTGTATCTATTGTGTTCTATTACTGTAACTGAACTATAGTGTTCTATTACTGTAACTATAGTGTTCTATTACTGTAACTCAACTATAGTGTTCTATTACTGTAACTATAGTGTTCTATTACTGTAACTCAACTATAGTGTTCTATTACTGTAACTATTGTGTTCTATTACTGTAACTATGGTGTTCTATTACTGTAACTCAACTATAGTGTTCTATTACTGTATCTATAGTGTTCTATTACTGTAACTGAATTATAGTGTTCTATTACTGTAACTATAGTGTTCTATTACTGTAACTCAACTATAGTGTTCTATTACTGTAACTATTGTGTTCTATTACTGTAACTCAACCATAGTGTTCTATTACTGTATCTATAGTGTTTTATTACTGTAACTCAACTATAGTGTTCTATTACTGTATCTATAGTGGTCTATTACTGTAACTGAACTATAGTGTTCTATTACTGTATCTATAGTGTTCGATTACTGTAACTCAACTATAGTGTTCTATTACTGTAACTCAACTATAGTGTTCTATTACTGTAACTATTGTGTTCTATTACTGTAACTCAACTATAGTGTTACATTACTGTATCTATAGTGTTCGATTACTGTAACTCAACTATAGTGTTCTATTACTGTAACTCAACTATAGTGTTCTATTACTGTAACTCAACTATAGTGTTCTATTACTGTAACTCAACTATAGTGTTCTATTACTGTAACTCAGCTATAGTGTTCTATTACTGTATCTATAGTGGTCTATTACTGTAACTCAACTATAGTGTTCTATTACTGTAACTCAGCTATAGTGTTCTATTACTGTAACTCAACTATAGTGTTCTATTACTGTAACTCAACTATAGTGTTCTATTACTGTAACTCAGCTATAGTGTTCTATTACTGTATCTATAGTGGTCTATTACTGTAACTATTGTGTTCTATTACTGTAACTATGGTGTTCTATTACTGTAACTCAACTATAGTGTTCTATTACTGTATCTATAGTGTTCTATTACTGTAACTCAACTATAGTGTTCTATTACTGTAACTTAACTCTAGTGTTATATTACTGTAACTCAACTATAGTGTTCTATTACTGTAACTATTGTGTTCTATTACTGTAACTCAACTATAGTGTTCTATTACTGTAACTATAGTGTTCTATTACTGTAACTCAACCATAGTGCTCTATTACTGTAACTCAACTATAGTGTTCTATTACTATAACTATAGTGTTCTATTACTGTAACTCAACTATAGTGTTCTATTACTATAACTATAGTGTTCTATTACTGTAACTATTGTGTTCTATTACTGTAACTCAACTATAGTGTTCTATTACTGTAACTATAGTGTTCTATTACTGTAACTCAAATATAGTGTTCTATTACTGTATCTATTGTGTTCTATTACTGTAACTCAACTATAGTGTTCTATTACTGTAACTCAACTATAGTGTTCTATTACTGTAACTTAACTATAGTGTTCTATTACTGTAACTCAAATATAGTGTTCTATTACTGTATCTATTGTGTTCTATTACTGTAACTCAACTATAGTGTTCTATTACTGTTACTATAGTGTTCTATTACTGTAACTTAACTATAGTGTTCTATTACTGTAACTCAAATATCGTGTTATATTACTGTAACTCTACCATAGTCTTAATATTCCTATTTATCCTATGGAGTAAGATAAAGATAATTATTTTACAGTTTTTTACAATCACAAGGACCCATTTCTCAATACTTAGGTCACTTTTTCAAAACTCTTCACACAGTGAGTACAACAGCAGTCTATGTGGGATAAACTGTGGATCAAAATGGCACAAAATGCTTCTTTCAAATTTCATGAATTCTTTTCTCACTCAGACACAACCACCACCAAACCTCTACGTACCTACAGGCCAATTTGCACATGTTTACATTCTCTTTTCAAAACTGTTAAATTTAAGTTCAAAACCTAACATAAATTTAATAAGACAGCAATTTGCTACATTTCTACAGTAATACTGTATTTAAATATATTCCAAATCTAAAAAATGAAATACTATCAAAACAATTAGACCAACCACAGCTGACTCCCATTGTAGCTGAAAACCTACCCAGGCGTTAGTCTTTCAATGTCATTACCATCTACACAAAAGGGGACATCTTAGGAATAATGCTGTACTGTATTGTAAACATGGACTCAGCCAGAGATAGCGAAGTGGCTGACAGAGGAAGAAGAGTGGCTGGGAGAGGGAGAGGGAGAGGAGTACGTATGTGTGGTGGAAGAAGACAGAGGAAGATCAAGAGCTGTAGTCTCAGATTAGGGCTACTATAACTGATCATGTAATAAATCATGGTCTATCAATGAGAGAGGCTGGTCTGAGAGTGCAGCCAAATCTGCAACGCTCAACAGTGACATCTATTCTGAGAAATTTCCGTCAAAACAACAGGTAAGATGTGCATTCTGCAAGATCATCTGACTGAACTGCACATTACAGAAGAAAATTGAGCAAAGCCTCCAAACCCACTTGTGTGTAATGTTTTTTGTATTTCTGCTTAGTTACCTCCTGTTACCTCCCACATGCGGGAGAGGTAGGATTTTCATTGCTGTGCAGGAAACTGCAATCTTTGATATGGTCATCAGAAACAATGGCATAAAACTCACCGAGATTTGGGACAGAGTGTTGGCAGACAACATTACATTTAGAAATATTCACAATGTAAGCATAACAACTATTTCTAGAGTTCTGAAACAACATCAAGTCAGGATCAAGCAGTTGTACACTGTCTCCTTTGAGAGGAAGTCTGAACGAGTCAAGGAACTCAGGAACCAATATGTCCAGGTAAGATGACTATAAAATACAGAACTGGTTTTGAACAAAACCCAACAGGGTAGAGGCACACAATGGCATGTTTTAGGTATAATGTAAACTACCGTAATAGACTAACTCTTATGTTGCCTTGTGGATTTATTTCAGAGAGTCATCGAGATTGAAGCCAGGCAAACACCCCACATATTCATCTTTGTGGATGAGGCTGGTTTCAACTTGGCCAAAACACGGCGGCGAGGAAGGAATGTGATTGGGAAAAGAGCCACAGCGAGCAGGCCTTTCTAATCGACCTGGCCGGGGTATTCTGGAAGGATATTGATCCCATCCCGTCAGTAGAGGATGCCTGGTTATTTTTTTTAAATGCCTTCCTCACCATCTTAAATAAGCATACCCCATTCAAGAAATGTAGAACCAGGAACAGATATAGCCCTTGGTTCTCTCCAGACCTGACTGCCCTTAACCAACACAAAAACATCCTATGGCGTTCTGCATTAGCATCGAACAGCCGCCGTGATATGCAACTTTTCATGGAAGCTAGAAACCAATATACACAGGCAGTTAGAAAAGTCAAGGCTAGCTTTTCAAGCAGAAATTTGCTTCCTGCAACACAAACTCAAAAAAGTTCTGGGACACTGTAAAGTCCATGGAGAATAAGAACATCTCCTCCCAGCTGCCCACTGCACTGAAGATAGGAAACACTGTCACCACCGACAAACCCACTATAATTGAGAATTTCAATAAGCATTTTTCTACGGCTGGCCATGCTTTCCACCTGTCTACCCCTACCCCGGTCAACAGCACTGCACCCCCCACAGCTACTCGCCCAAGCCTTCCCCATTTCTCTTTCTCCCAAATCCAGTCAGCTGATGTTCTGAAAGAGCTGCAAAATCTGGACCCCTACAAATCAGCCGGGCTAGATAATCTGGACCCTTTCTTTCTAAAATTATCTGCTGAAATTGTTGCCACCCCTATTACTAGCCTTTTCAACCTCTCTTTCGTGTCGTCTGAGATTCCCAAAGATTGGAAAGCAGCTGCGGTCATCCCCCTCTTCAAAGGGCGGGACACTCTTGACCCAAACTGCTACAGACCTATATCTATCCTACCCTGCCTTTCTAAGGTCTTTGAAAGCCAAGTCAACAAACAGATTACCGACCATTTCGAATCCCACCATACCTTCTCCGCTATGCAATCTGGTTTCAGAGCTGGTCATGGGTGCACCTCAGCCACGCTCAAGGTCCTAAACGATATCTTAACCGCCATCGATAAGAAACAATACTGTGCAGCCGTATTCATTGACCTGGCCAAGGCTTTTGACTCTGTCAATCACCACATCCTCATCGGCAGACTTGACAGCCTTGGTTTCTCTAATGATTGCCTCGCCTGGTTCACCAACTACTTCTCTGATAGAGTTCAGTGTGTCAAATCGGAGGGTCTGTTGTCCGGGCCTCTGGCAGTCTCTATGGGGGTGCCACAGGGTT
This sequence comes from Salvelinus alpinus, assembly GCF_045679555.1. Lineage (NCBI taxonomy): Eukaryota > Metazoa > Chordata > Actinopteri > Salmoniformes > Salmonidae > Salvelinus > Salvelinus alpinus. The sequence goes on along the minus strand of NC_092098.1, from coordinate 46,194,235 downwards.
CAATTCTTGGACCGACTCTCTTCTCTGTATACATCAATGATGTCGCTCTTGCTGCTGGTGAGTCTCTGATCCACCTCTACGCAGACGACACTATTCTGTATACTTCTAGCCCTTCTTTGGACACTGTGTTAACAACCCTCCAGGCGAGCTTCAATGCCATACAACTCTCCCTCCGTGGCCTCCAATTGCTCTTAAATACAAGTAAAACTAAATGCATGCTCTTTAACCGATCGCTGCCTGCACCTGCCCGCCTGTCCAACATCACTACTCTGGACGGCTCTGACTTAGAATATGTGGACAACTACAAATTCCTAGGTGTCTGGTTAGACTGTAAACTCTCCTTCCAGACTCACATCAAACATCTCCAATCCAAAGTTAAATCTAGAATTGGCTTCCTATTCCGCAACAAAGCATCCTTCACTCATGCTGCCAAACATCCCCTTGTAAAACTGACCATCCTACCAATCCTCGACTTCGGTGATGTCATTTACAAAATAGCCTCCAACACCCTACTCAATAAATTGGATGCAGTCTATCACAGTGCCATCCGTTTTGTCACCAAAGCACCCTATACTACTCACCACTGCGACCTGTACACTCTCGTTGGCTGGCCCTCGCTTCATACTCGTCGCCAAACCCACTGGCTCCAGGTCATCTACAAGACCCTGCTAGGTAAAGTCCCCCCTTATCCCCTTATCTCAGCTCGCTGGTTACCATAGCAGCACCCACCTGTAGCACGCGCTCCAGCAGGTATATCTCTCTGGTCACCCCCAAAACCAATTCTTCCTTTGGTCGCCTCCCCTTCCAGTTCTCTGCTGCCAATGACTGGAACGAACTACAAAAATCTCTGAAACTGGAAACACTTATCTCCCTCACTAGCTTTAAGCACCAGCTGTCAGAGCAGCTCATAGATTACTGCACCTGTACATAGCCCATCTATAATTTAGCCCAAACAACTACCTCTTTACCTACTGTATTTATTTATTTTGCTCCTTTGCACCCCATTATTTCTATCTCTACTTTGCACATTCTTCCACTGCAAACCAACCATTCCAGTTGTTTTTACTTGCTATATTGTATTTACTTCGCCACCATGGCCTTTTTATTATTTTATTTATTTATATATTTATTTATATATATATTTTGTTTGCCTTCACCTCCCTTATCTCACCTCACTTGCTCACATTGTATATAGACTTATTT